>NW_024402902.1:0-25000 GCF_007990345.1 Gossypium hirsutum
TCCAGTACTGCCATAACAAAATCACACCAAAATAAGTACCCAAAAGAAGCCTTTGATAGTGTGGGCGACTTCGACTTCAAGATCCCGAGTCCGATAGCTGGAGAACCAAAAATCTATAAAACAGAGGAGCAATGTAACGAGTAAGCAATTTATGCTTAGTAAGTTGAGCAAGAATTCCAGCATGCACAAAGAATAGCACACGTTTAGCTAAACGGAATATTTCATAATACGCAATTTACCCGATATCAAACTTGCTTCACAACATTAACAACCATTATGTACATACACAATAAACTAACTTGGCCGAAGGCCGGTAGCTCGTTTATCAACTGAGCGAACATTATTTGTAAGGGCTCGATTAAATTCAACACATACGTAACATATCCCCATATTGGGATGTTTTTCGAGTATTCGCTGGAATTTTAGAGCAAGCTCATTCATTACCAAACCACGTACCTTCGGGATTTAAACCGGATATAGCTCCTCGTTCAAATGCCTTCGGGACATAGCCCGGTTTTAGTGACTCACACAATGCCTTCGGGACATAACCCGGATTTAACAACTTGCACGAATGCCTTCGGGACTTAACACCGGATTTAATAACTCGCACGAATGCCTTCGGGACTTAACCCGGATTTAATAACTCGCACGAATGCCTTCGGGACTTAACCCGGATTTAGTATCTCGCACAAAGGCCTTCGGATCTTAATCCGGATATATTCACTTAGCACAAAGCCTTCGGGACTTAGCCCGGACAGCATTCAATTAATCATGCACATCTAACAATAATTCATGGCACATTCATATTTCATTTTCGTTTACGAAACTCAAACACAAGGCACATATTGTCCTTGCACATCGGCTCAATAGCCACACATAGAGCATGATTTAATCACATCGAAATTTAAGCTCTTTACTCAAGAACTTACCTCGGGTGTTGTCGAACGATTCCCGCTAGCTATTCAACCACTTTTCCTTCCCTTTATCGGTTTATTTCCCCTTTGCTCTTGAGCTTAATCAAACAAATAAATTGATTTCATCATTTTAGGCATCAAAAGATGAACACAAGGCACTTAGCCATATTTATACCTTAGACATTAAAGTCTCATACATGCAAAAATCATGCATCAACACCACATATTAGCTAATTTCTTGCCCTTGACCGAATATGCATGTCCATTTTGGGGTCGATTTCAACACTTAATACACACATGTACACACTAGTAAGCATCCTCCCCCTTTTCATCATTTAACACATGCATTGCTCATTAACATGCAAAGTTACATTCGGCCTTAGCACACATCTTGCTAGCCGATTCTTCTCCATTTAGCAACCAATGCACATATGTGCTCACACAACAAAAATGCTAAAAAGGAGGTTCAAGAATCATCAAGCCATCATCACATGCATCATTAACAAGCTTCATATTTTGCATGCAATGGCATTAACACAACCTCCACCTAGGCCGAATCTTAACTCATCCTCATGCCTCATCACCACAACATCAAACATCAACCAAGAATGATCATCCATGTCAAGTGCCATTTCCATCACATAGCAAGATTTAGACAATGGGTTAGGTAGAACTCAAGCTAACAACTAAAACATGCATGCCTCTCATGGAACATCATCAAACATACCTTAGCCTAGCTACATGCATGGCCGAATCTCTTCACTTTTCTTCTTCTTTCCTCCTTAAAATTTTTGGCCAAGGATGAACCAAAGGATGAGAAAATTTTTTCTTTGTTTTTCTTTCTAGTTTTTGGCAAGCATGAAGATGAGAAAAGGATGAACAAAATTCCCCCTTTCTCTTGTTTAGCTCACGGTAATGGGGGGACAAACACCACACACCACATTTTTTTTTTTTTGTTTTCCATTCTTTATTACCATACTCCTTATTTTATTCTCCACTAACAAAACATGTTTCATGACATGTTTTGCCCATCCTTCCTTGTCATGGCCGGCCACTATCTTTAGGGGGGGGAATTTGACATGCAAGTCCCCCCCTTGTCCACATGCACTAGTAGGTCCTCACACATTGACCTATCACATTTTAGAATTTCTCACATAAGTCCTATTGACTAAATTCACATGAAATCAACCAATTGAAGCTTGAAATTTTCACACATTCATAATTACATATTCTACACAATAAGTATCACATTCAAACATTTCGGTGACTCGGTTTAGCGGTCCCGAAACCACTTCCCGACTAGGGTCAACTTTGGGCTGTCACAACTCTCCCCCACTTAAGAAATTTTCGTCCCGAAAATCTTACCGGTAAATAGGTTTGGGTATCGTTCTTTCATCGAGCTCTCGGTCTCCAAAGTTGCTTCCTCGATCCCGTGTTGAGCCATAACACCTTTACTAGCGGAACTCTTTGTTTCGCAACTCCTTCACTTCACGAGCTAGATACGCATCGGTTCTTCTTCATAGCTCATGTCGACTTGAATTTCAACCTCTGATGGGCTAATTATATGCGATGGATCAGATCGATAGCGTCGAAGCATCGAAACATGAAAGACGTCATGAATCTTTTCAAGCTCCGGGGGCAAATCAATCTATACGCAACCGGACCAACTCGTTCGGAGATTTTGTACGGCCCAATGAATCTTGGCTCAACTTGCCCTTACGGCCGAACCTGAGTATCTTTTTCCAAGGTGAAACCTTAAGGAACACTTTGTCTCCCACCTGATACTCGATGTCTTTTCGTTTCAAATCTGCGTACGATTTCTGACGATCCGTGGCTACCTTCAGACTTTCACGGATTACCTTTACTTTCTGTTCAGCATCTCTAATCAAATCAACTCCGAAAATTTTGCTTTCACCGAGCTCGGTCCAAAACAATGGTGTACGGTATTTACGACCGTACAAAGCCTCGTAAGGTGCCATCTTAATACTTGATTGAAAACTATTGTTGTAAGCGAATTCAATCAAAGGTAAATACCGTTCCCATGAACTACTGAACTCGAGGATGCAACATCTCAACATATCCTCAAGTATCTGAATTATCCTCTCGGATTGACCATCGGTTTGGGGTGAAAAGCAGTGCTAAAATGCAGCTTGGTACCCAGAGCTTCTTGTAATTTCTTCCAAAATCGTGAGGTGAATCTCGGATCTCTATCCGACACGATAGAAACAGGTACCCCGTGTAATCTCACAATTTGATAAACGTACAATTCAGCTAGTTTCTCCAATGAAAAATCCGTACGTACGGGGATGAAATGAGCTGACTTAGTCAGTCTATCAACAATAACCCATATCGCCACCCTCTTACTTGCTGACAAGGGCAGTCCGGACACAAAGTCCATTGTGACTCGATCCCATTTCCACTCGGGTATCATGATGGCTGGAGTAATCCTGAAAGCACTTGATGTTCCGCTTTCACTTGTTGACATATTAAACATCTCGAAACAAAGTCGGAGATGTCCCGTTTCATACCATGCCACCAAAATTGACGTTTCAAATCGTTGTACATTTTCATACTCCCCGGGTGAATTGACATTCGGCTACAATGGGCTTCGTTCAGAATCATCGAAATGAGTTCCGAATTCCTTGGAACACACAAACGATTTCTGATCCTCAAACAATCATCATCATCAATTTGAAACTCTGATTCCTCGTTCGGAAAGCACTTAGCCCGTTTTGCAACCAATTCATCATCGACTTTCTGAGCTTCACGAATTTGGTGAGTCAATAATGGTTTAGCTTTTAATTTAGCTACTAACACACTGTCTGGTAGAACAGACAAATGCACGTTCATCGCTCGTAAAGCAAACAATGACTTCCGGCTTAAGGCGTCCGCAACCACGTTAGCCTTTCCCGGGTGGTAATCAATGACAAGCTCGTAATCTTTCAACAACTCAAGCCAACGTCTTTGTCGCAGATTCAAGTCTCGTTGAGTCATCAAATATTTGAGACTTTTGTGATCCGAAAATACATGGCACTTCTCACCAAACAGATAATGTCGCCATATTTTTAAAGCGAACACGATGGCAGCTAGTTCGAGATCATGGGTCGGATAATTCCTCTCGTGTGGCTTCAATTGTCTCGACGCATAGGCCACGACTCGACCTTCTTGCATCAATACGCAACCCAACCCAAGTAGGGATGCGTCACTATAAATGACAAACTCTTTACCTGATTCGGGTTGCACCAAAATTGGAGCTTCAGTCAAATGAGTTTTCAGTTGGTTGAAACTTTTCTGACATTTCTCCGTCCACTCGAACTTAACATCCTTTTGAAGTAGCTTCGTCATTGGTGTGGCTATCATCGAGAAACCTTTCACAAATCGTCGGTAATAACCGGCGAGCCCCAAAAAGCTCCGAACTTCAGTAACATTTCTCGGAGGTTTCCAGTCAAGTATGGCTGAAATTTTATTCGGGTCAACTCGAATACCCGACGTGGATACCACATGACCCAAGAAGCTAACCTCTCTTAACCAGAACTCACACTTACTGAACTTAGCATATAACTGCTTATCCCGCAAAATTTGCAGCACTAGCCTCAGATGCTCAGCATGTTCGGTCTCGTCTCTTGAATAGACCAAAATGTCATCAATGAACACCACTACGAACCGATCCAAATACGGTCTGAAGATCCGATTCATCAAATCCATAAATACTGCAGGGGCATTAGTGAGCCCAAACGGCATCACTAAGAATTCGTAGTGACCATATCTCGTTCTGAAGGCAGTTTTGGGAATATCTGAATCTCGGATTCGCAACTGATAATAGCCCGATCTCAAATCTATTTTTGAGAACACTGAGGCTCCCTTCAGTTGGTCGAACAAATCATCGATGCGCGGCAACGGATATTTGTTCTTTATCGTCACTTTATTCAGCTGACGATAGTCAATGCACAACCTCATGGTTCCGTCCTTCTATTTCACGAACAATACTGGTGCACCCCAAGGTGAGAAACTTGGTCGAGCGAAACCTCTATCCGTCAGTTCTTGCAACTGAGCTTTCAACTCCTTTAACTCGGTTGGTGCCATACGATACGGAGCTATCAAAATCGGCGTAGTCCCAGGTACAAGCTCAATACCAAACTCTACCTCCCGAACAGGTGGTAAACCCGGTAATTCTTCCGGAAAAACATCCGGGTATTCACAAACCACCGGCACAGATTCGGGTTTCTTTTCTAATTCTTTGTCATCAAGCACATATGCAAGGTATGCTTCGCACCCTTTTCTTACATATTTCTGTGCCAACATTGCTGATATTACAGCTGGTATCCCCTCCAAGTCCGCAGACTCAATTCGGACTACTTCGTTATTTGCGCACCTCAAATCAATAGTCTTGCTCTTGCAATTCACAATCGCATCATGCGCGGTCAACCAATCCAACCCAAGGATAACATCAAATTCATCAAACGGCAAAAGCATCAAGTCCGTTGGAAAACAGGAACCTCGAATTTCCAGGGGACATTTCTTACACACTTTGTCGACAAGCACGTAACGACCCAAGGGATTTGACACCCGAATTACGAACTCAGTAGACTCAATAGGTAAAGTCTTACTGGATGCTAAGGTTTCACATATGTAAGAATGAGTAGAACCGGGGTCAATCAAAGCAATTACATTAGTATCAAAGAGGGTGAATGTACCGGTAATAACATCAGGCGAAGAAGCATCCTCGCGGGCACGTATAGCATAAGCTCTAGCAGGCGCACGGGCTTCGGATCTGGTTATATCATCTCTAGATCCTCTCTGACCACCACCAACATTGCCCATATTTCCAGATGGTCTACCTCGAGCAGTGGTAGCACCCGGTCTCCCACTCTGATTTGCATTCTGCCCCGACAACCTCGGGCAATCTTTAATGAAGTGGTCCACTGATCCGCATTTGTAACAGGAGCGGTCAGGAAATCTACAACTCCCGAATGCCATTTACCGCAATATCGGCATTTCGTCCTGTCTCGACGTTCATTCCCAACACTGGCGACCGAAGTGCCTCGTGTACCCACAGGGGGTCGATCACGATCTCGTCCAAAAAGGCCCGAAGTGCCTCTAAACTGGCCCGCATCATCTCGAAATCTCTTCGATGTCTGTTGAAGAGACCTTCCCGAGGATCTTTTACGAAACTCTCCAGTTCCCTCATCAACTCTTTGCTTTTCTTTTCTAAGCTCTTCGGCTTTACAAGCTCGTTCAACAAGTACCACGAACTCTCGTATTTCAAGAACGCCAACGAACATCTTTATATCTTCATTCAGCCCATCCTCGAAGCGTTTACACATAATAGCTTCGGATGAAACACATTCCCGAGCGTATTTGCTAAGTCTAACAAATTTTCGCTCGTAATCAGTAACCGACATGGAGCCTTGCTTAAGCTCAAGAAATTCCTTCCGTTTTTGATCAACAAATCTCTGACTGATATACTTTTCCAAAACTCAGTTTGGAAAAACTCCCAAGTTACTTGCTCTCGGGGCACAATAGAAGTCAGAGTACTCCACCAATAGTAGGCAGAATCACGTAGCAAGGAGATAGCACACTTTAGGCATTCATCGGGTGTACAAGATAGCTCATCGAGTACCCGGATAGTGTTGTCCAGCCAAAATTCAGCTTGCTCGGCATCATCGCTATCCATAGCCTTAAATTCAGTAGCCCCATGTTTTCGGATTCTGTCAACTGGGGGCTTATTTGACCTTATTTGGTCCGTTACCAGTGGTATTGTAGGTGCAGGGGTAGTATTTGTCGGGAATGGAGGTTGTGGAACAGCCATATTAGTTCGAATGTATTGGTTAAACCAATCATTCATCACACTATAGAATGCTTGTCTAGCTTCATCATTCTGATTACTAGCATTAGGTTGAGAGTCCGCCGGCACTGTCCCTTGTGCGGGAGCAGGCGCTACACTCTCAAGATCATCAGCTACTTCTCGGTCACGATCGGGATCCATTACTATAAATAAACACATTTACGATTGTCGGAAATCACCACACTATCAAGTAATCACATAAAATGGCATGTATAGCTAGACCCAAAACATTACGGTAGTCCTAGAATCGACTAAACCGTAGCTCTGATACCAATAAAATGTAACACCCCGAACCCGAGACCGACACCGGAGTCGGACACGAGATGTTAACAAACTTTGAAAAATTTTTCCAGACACTGCCCAGTCTGAGTACTAGTCGCTTCAAAAATCATATCTTGAGTTTCACAACTCAAAAATCAGTTTTGTGATTTTTCCCTGAAACTAGACTCATGTCCCCACCTATGGATTTTTTTCTAGAATTTTTGGTCGGGCCAATTAGTACAGTTTATTAGTCAAAGTCTCCCATGTTACAGGGGTCGACTACACTGACCTTTTCCCATTACGACTGGGATATCTCTCTGCACAGAGCTTCAATACTGATGCCGTTTGTTTCTATGGAAACTAGACTCAGAGAGGAATCCATACATATATGGTATGACCCCTAATTATCTCTGTTCAATTTATAGTGAATTTCCAAAGGCGGAACAGTGAATCCAGAAACTGTTCTGGCCCTGTTCCACAAGAACCCGAATATCTCTTTCTGTACTGTTCCTATAATTGTTTGTTACTTCCATATGAAAGTAGATTCATCAAGGTTCGATTACATAATTTATTCACTATTTAATTCCACTCCTACGAATTCTTGTGATTTTTCCAATCCACACCACTGCTGCTATCAGCTTCTGTTTTCAAAGTGAACCTTACCTAATTTGGGGTTTCATGGACCAACTAGGGCCTTGTCATACATAAGCCCACATATGATCATACTTAGCCATTCTAGTGGCTGATCATTTGCTCAACACTTCCATTCCCACATAGTTACATCATGAAACCATCTATACATTCATAAATACGAATGGTCTAATGCCATACTCCACTTCTACAAGCCATTTTCGCATGGCTGTACACTTATACATTTCATAAAGTACTCGAAAGACAACAACGAGTAGTCCTATACATGCCATAACAAAATTCAACCAAAATAGTACCCAAAAGAGCCTTTGATAGTGTGGGCGACTTCGACTTCAAGATCCCGAGTCCGATAGCTGGAGAACCAAAAATCTATAAAACAGAGGAGCAATGTAACGAGTAAGCAATTTATGCTTAGTAAGTTTGAGCAAGGAATTCCAGCATGCACAAAGAATAGCACACGTTTAGCTAAACGGAATATTTCATAATACGCAATTTACCGATATCAAACTTGCTTCACAACATTAACAACCATTATGTACATACACAATAAACTAACTTGGCCGAAGGCCGGTAGCTCGTTTATCAACTGAGCGAACATTTATTTGTAAGGGCTCGATTAAATTCAACACATACGTAACATATCCCCATATTGGGATGTTTTTCGAGTATTCGCTGGAATTTTAGAGCAAGCTCATTCATTACCAAACCACGTACCTTCGGGATTTAACCGGATATAGCTCCTCGTTCAAATGCCTTCGGGACATAGCCCGGTTTTAGTGACTCACACAATGCCTTCGGGACATAACCCGGATTTAACAACTTGCACGAATGCCTTCGGGACTTAACCCGGATTTAATAACTCGCACGAATGCCTTCGGGACTTAACCCGGATTTAATAACTCGCACGAATGCCTTCGGGACTTAACCCGGATTTAGTATCTCGCACAAAGGCCTTCGGATCTTAATCCGGATATATTCACTTAGCACAAAGCCTTCGGGACTTAGCCCGGACAGCATTCAATTAATCATGCACATCTAACAATAATTCATGGCACATTCATATTTCATTTTCGTTTACGAAACTCAAACACAAGGCACATATTGTCCTTGCACATTCGGCTCAATAGCCACACATAGAGCATGATTTAATCACATCGAAATTTAAGCTCTCTTACTCAAGAACTTACCTCGGGTGTTGTCGAACGATTCCGCTAGCTATTCAACCACTTTTTCCTTCCCTTTATCGGTTTTATTTCCCCTTTGCTCTTGAGCTTAATCAAACAAATAAATTGATTTCATCATTTTAGGCATCAAAAGATGAACACAAGGCACTTAGCCCATATTTATACCTTAGACATTAAAGTCTCATACATGCAAAAATCATGCATCAACACCACATATTAGCTAATTTCTTGCCCTTGACCGAATATGCATGTCCATTTTTGGGGTCGATTTCAACACTTAATACACACATGTACACACTAGTAAAGCATCCTCCCCCTTTTCATCAATTTAACACATGCATTGCTCATTAACATGCAAAGTTACATTCGGCCTTAGCACACATCTTGCTAGCCGATTCTTCTCCATTTAGCAACCAATGCACATATGTGCTCACACAACAAAAAATGCTAAAAAGGAGGTTCAAGAATCATCAAGCCATCATCACATGCATCATTAACAAGCTTCATATTTTGCATGCAATGGCATTAACACAACCTCCACCTAGGCCGAATCTTAACTCATCCTCATGCCTCATCACCACAACATCAAACATCAACCAAGAATGATTCATCCATGGTCAAGTGCCATTTCCATCACATAGCAAGATTTAGACAATGGGTTAGGTAGAACTCAAGCTAACAACTAAAACATGCATGCCTCTCATGGAACATCATCAAACATACCTTAGCCTAGCTACATGCATGGCCGAATCTCTTCACTTTTCTTCTTCTTTCCTCCTTAAAATTTTTGGCCAAGGATGAACCAAAGGATGAGAAAATTTTTTCTTTGTTTTTCTTTCTAGTTTTTGGCAAGCATGAAGATGAGAAAAGGATGAACAAAATTCCCCCTTTCTCTTGTTTAGCTCACGGTAATGGGGGGACAAACACCACACACACATTTTTTTTTCTTTTGTTTTCCATTTCTTTATTACCCATACTCCTTATTTTATTCTTCCACTAACAAAACATGTTTCATGACATGTTTTGCCCATCCTTCCTTGTCATGGCCGGCCACTACTCTTTAGGGGGGGAATTTGACATGCAAGTCCCCCCCTTTGTCCACATGCACTAGTAGGTCCTCACACATTGACCTATCACATTTTAGAATTTTCTCACATAAGTCCTATTGACTAAATTCACATGAAATCAACCAAATTGAAGCTTGAAATTTTCACACATTCATAATTACATATTCTACACAATAAGTATCACATTCAAACATTTCGGTGACTCGGTTTAGCGGTCCCGAAACCACTTCCCGACTAGGGTCAACTTTGGGCTGTCACAGCCGATGCTGCCCGAGGCTCCGCACATCTGAGCCACCAAGCTACCGATGGTGCTCGAGGCTCCCGCACATCCGAACACCAAGGTACAAGTGCTAGTCGAGTCTCCCGCACATCTGAGCCTCCAAGGTGTCGATGCAGCTCGAGGCTCCCGCGCATCCAAGCACCAAGGTGCCAATGCTACTCGAGGCTGCCGCACATCCCAGCACCGAGGTGCCAATGCTGCTCGAGGCTACCGTACATCCGAGCCACCAAGGTCCCGATGTTACTCGAGGGTCCCGCACCTCCGAGCACTAAGGTGTCGATGCTGCTCGAGTATCCCGCACAGCCCAGCACCAAGGTGCCAAGACTGCCCTAGGCTTCCGCACATCCGAGCCACCAAGGTACCGATGGTGCTCGAGGCTCCCGCACATCCAAGTACCAAGGTGCGGATACTGCGCGAGGCTCCCCCACATCCGAGCAACCAAGGTGCCGATGGTGCTCAAGGCTCCCACACATCCCAGCACCAAGTTATCGATGATGCTCGCGACTCCCGCGTATCCGATCCACCAAGGTGCAAAAACGGCTCGAGGCTCCCACACATTCCTGCACCAAGGTGCCGATGCTGCTCGGGGCTCTCGCACATTAAGGCCATCAATGTACCGATGCTGCTCGAGGCTCCCGCACGTCCCAGGACCAAGGTGCCGATGCTGCTCGAGGGTCCTGCACATCCGAGCCACCAAGGTGAAGATGCTGCTCGAGGCTCCCATACATCCCACCATCAAGGTGCCAATACTGCCCGAGGCTCCACACATCCGAGCACCAAGGTACAAATGCTGCTCGAGTCTCCCACACATCTGAGCCACCAACGTGCTGATGCGACTCGAGGCTCCTCGACATCCCAGCACCAAGGTGCCGATGGTGCTCGAGGCTCCTGCACATCCAAGCACCAAGGTCCCGATACTACGCAAGGCTCCCCCATCTCCGAGCAACTGAGGTGGCGATGGTGCTCGAGGCTCTCGGCTCCCGCGCATCCGAGCCACCAAGGTGCCGATACGGCCTGAAGCTTCCACACATCTGAGCACCAAGGTGCCGATGCTGCTCGGGGCTCCCGCACATTCAAGCCATCAAGGTACCGATCTTGCTCGAGGCTCCCGCACATCCCAGCACCAAGGTACCGATGCTGCCTGAGGCTCCTCACATCTGAGCCACCAAGCTACCGATGATGCTCGAGGCTCCCGCACATCCGAACACTAAGGTACAAGTGCTACTCGAGTCTCCCGTACATCTGAGCCTCCAAGGTGCCGATGCAGCTCGAGGCTCCCGCGCATCCAAGCACCAAGGTACCGATGCTACTCGAGGCTGCCGCACATCCCAGCACCAAGGTGCCAATGCTGCTCGAGGCCCCGTACATTCGAGCCACCAAGGTCCCGATGTTGCTCGAGGGTCCCGCACCTCTGAGCACCAAGGTGCCGATACTGCTCGAGTCTCCTGCACAGCCCAGCACCAAGGTGCCAATACTGCCCAAGGCTCCTGCATATCCGAGCTACCAAGGTGCCGATGGTGCTCGAGGCTCCCGCACATCCCAGGACCAAGGTACCGATACTGCGCGAGGCTCCCCCACATCCGAGCAACCAAGGTGCCGATGGTGCTCAAGGCTCCCACACATCCCAGCACCAAGTTATCGATGGTGCTCGCGACTCCCGCGCATCCGATCCACCAAGGTGCAAAAACGGCTCGAGGCTCCCACACATTCCTGGACCAAGGTGCCGATGCTGCTCGGGGCTCTCGCACATTCAAGCATTCAAGGTACCGATGTTGCTCGAGGCTCCCGCACGTCCCAGGACTAAGGTGCCGATGCTACTCGAGGGTCCTGCACATCCGAGCCACCAAGGTGATGATGCTGCTCGAGGCTCCCATACATCCCACCATCAAGGTGCCGATGCTGCCCGAGGCTCCGCACATCCGAGCACCAAGGTACAAATGCTGCTCGAGTCTCCCACACATCTGAGCCACCAAGGTGCTGATGCGACTCAAGGCTCCTCGACATCCCAGCACCAAGGTGCCGATGGTGCTCGAGGCTCCTGCACATCCAAGCACCAAGGTGCTGATACTACGCAAGGCTCCCCCATCCCCGAGCAACTGAGGTGGGGATGGTGCTCGAGGCTCTCGGCTCCCGCGCATCCGAGCCACCAAGGTACCGATACGGCCTGAAGCTTCCACACATCATAGCACCAAGGTGTCGATGCTGCTCGGGGCTCCCGCACATTCAAGCCATCAAGGTGCCGATCTTGCTCGAGGCTCCCGCACATCCCAGCACCAAGGTACCGATGCTGCCTGAGGCTCCTCACATCTGAGCCACCAAGCTATCGATGATGCTCGAGACTCCCGCACATCCGAACACCAAGGTACAAGTGCTACTCGAGTCTCCCGTACATCTGAGCCTCCAAGGTGCCGATGCAGCTCGAGGCTCCCGCGCATCCAAGCACCAAGGTGCCGATGCTACTCGAGGCTGCCGCACATCCCAGCACCAAGGTGCCAATGCTGCTCGAGGCCCCGTACATCCGAGCCACCAAGGTCCCGATGTTGCTCGAGGGTCCCGCACCTCTGAGCACCAAGGTGCCGATACTGCTCGAGTCTCCCGCACAGCCCAGCACCAGGGTGCCAATACTGCCCAAGGCTCCCGCACATCCGAGCTACCAAGGTGCCGATGGTGCTCGAGGCTCCCGCACATCCAAGTACCAAGGTGCCGATACTGCGCGAGGCTCCCCCACATCCAAGCAACCAAGGTGCCGATAGTGCTCAAGGCTCCCACACATCCCAGCACCAAGTTATCGATGGTGCTCGCGACTCCCGCGCATCCGATCCACGAAGGTGCAAAAACGGCTCGAGGCTCCCACACATTCCTGCACCAAGGTGCCGATGCTGCTCGGGCTCTCGCACATTCAAGCCATCAAGGTACCGATGTTTCTCGAGGCTCCCGCACGTCCCAGGACTAAGGTGCCGATGCTGCTCGAGGGTCCTGCACATCCGAGCCACCAAGGTGATGATGCTGCTCGAGGCTCCCATACATCCCACCATCAAGGTGCCGATGCTGCCCGAGGCTCCACACATCCGAGCACCAAGGTACAAATGCTGCTCGAGTCTCCCACACATCTGAGCCACCAAGGTGCTGATGCGACTCGAGGCTCCTCGACATCCCAACACCAAGGTGCCGATGGTGCTCGAGGCTCCTGCACATCCAAGCACCAAGGTGCCGATACTACGCAAGGCTCCCCCATCTCCGAGCAATTGAGGTGGCGATGGTGCTCGAGGCTCTCGGCTCCCGCGCATCCGAGCCACCAAGGTGCTGATACGGCCTGAAGCTTCCACACATCTGAGCACCAAGGTGCCGATGCTGCTCGGGGCTCCCGCACATTCAAGCCATCAAGGTGCCGATCTTGCTCGAGGCTCCCGCACATCCCAGCACCAAGGTACCGATGCTGCCTGAGGCTCCTCACATCTGAGCCACCAAGCTACCGATGATGCTGGAGGCTCCCGCACATCCGAACACCAAGGTACAAGTGCTACTCGAGTCACCCGTACATCTGAGCCTCCAAGGTGCCGATGCAGCTCGAGGCTCCCGCGCATCCAAGCACCAAGGTGCCGATACTGCCCAAGGCTCCCGCACATCCGAGCTACCAAGGTGCCGATGGTGCTCGAGGCTCCCGCACATCCAAGTACCAAGGTGTCGATACTGCGCGAGGCTCCCCCACATCCGAGCAACCAAGGTGCCGATGGTGCTCAAGGCTCCCACACATCCCAGCACCAAGTTATCGATGGTGCTCGCAACTCCCGCGCATCCGATCCACCAAGGTGCAAAACGGCTCGAGGCTCCCACATATTCCTGGACCAAGGTGCCGATGCTGCTCGGGGCTCTCGCACATTCAAGCCATCAAGGTACCGATGTTGCTCGAGGCTCCCGCACGTCCCAGGACCAAGTACCGATACTGCTCGAGGGTCCTGCACATCCGAGCCACCAAGGTGATGATGCTGCTCGAGGCTCCCATACATCCCATCATCAAGGTGCCGATGCTGCCCGAGGCTCCACACATCCGAGCACCAAGGTACAAATGTTGCTCGAGTCTCCCACATATCTGAGCCACCAAGGTGCTGATGCGACTCGAGGCTCCTCGACATCCCAGCACCAAGGTGCCGATGGTGCTCGAGGCTCCTGCACATCCAAGCACCAATGTGCTGATACTACGTAAGGCTCCCCCACATCCGAGCAACCGAGGTGGCGATGGTGCTCGAGGCTCTCGGCTCCCGTGCATCCGAGCCCCAAGGTGCCAATACGGCCTGAAGCTCCCGATGCTGCTCGAGGCTCCTGCACATCTTAGCCACCAAGGTGCTCATGCTGCTCGAGGGTCCCGTACATCTCAGGACCAAGGTGCCGATGCTGCCCGAGGCTCCGCACATCTGAGCCACCAAGCTACCGATGGTGCTCAAGGCTCCCGCACATCCGAACACCAAGGTACAAGTGCTACTCGAGTCTCCCGCACATCTGAGCCTCCAAGGTGCCGATGCAGCTCGAGGCTCCCGCGCATCCAAGCACCAAGGTACCGATGCTACTCGAGGCTGCCGCACATCCCAGCATCAAGGTGCCAATGCTGCTCGAGGCTCCCGTACATCCGAGCCACCAAGGTCCCGATGTTGCTCGAGGGTCCCGCACCTCCGAGCACCAAGGTGCCGATGTTGCTCGAGTCTCCCGCACAGCCCAGCACCAAGGTGCCAATACTGCCCAAGGCTCCCGCACATCCGAGCCACCAAGGTGCCGATGGTGCTCGAGGCTCCCGCACATCCAAGTACCAAGGTGCCGATACTGCGCGAGGCTCCCCCACATCCGAGCAACCAAGGTGCCGATGCTGCTCGAGGCTCCCGCACATCCCAGCACCAAGGTACCGATGCTGCTCGAGGCTCCGTACATCTGTGTACCAAGGTACAAATGCTGCTTGAGTCTCCCGCACATCTAAGCCACCAACGTGCCGATGCGGCTCGAGCCTCCCCCACATCCCAGCACCAAGGTGCCGATGGTGCTCGCGGCTCCCGCACGTCCGAGCCATCAAGGTGCCGAGGCGGCTTGAGGCTCCCGTACATCCCAGCACCAAGGTGTCGATGGTGCTAGAGGCTGCCGCACATCTGAGCCGCCAATGTGGTGATGGTGCTAGCGGCTCCCGCACATCCAAGTATCAAGGTGCCGATGCTGCTCGAGGCTCCCGCACATTCATGCCATCAAGGTTCTGATGCTGATCGAGGCTCCCGCACATCCCAGCACCAAGGTGCCGATACTGCTCGAGGCTCCTGCAAATCCGAGCCACCAAGGTACGGATGCTGCTCGAGGCTCCCGCACATCCCAGCACCAAGGTGCCGATGGTGCTCGAGGCTCCCGCACATCCAAACACCAAGGTACAAATACTGCTCGAGTCTCTCGCAAATCTGAGCCACTAAGGTGTCGATGCGGCTCGAGCCTCCCCCACATCCCAGCACTAAGGTGCCGATGGTGCTCGAGGCTCCCGCACGTCCGAGCCACCAAGGTGCCCATGTGGCTTGAGGCTCCCGCACATCCCAGCACCAAGGTGCCGATAGTGCTCGAAGCTGCCGCACATCCGAGCCGCCAAGGTGCCGATGGTGCTAGCGGCTCCCGCACATCCAAGTATCAAGGTGCCGATGCTGCTCGAGACTCATGCACATCCATGCAACAAAGTTGCCGATGGTGCTCGAGGCTCCTGCGGATCCTAGTACCAAGCTGCCTATGGTGCTCGAGGCTTCCGTGTATCCGAGCCACCAAGGTGCCGATGCGGCTCGAGGCTCCCGCGCCTCCCAGCACCAAGGTGCCGATGCTGCTCGATGCTGCCGCACATCCCAGCACCAAGGTACCAATGCTGCTCGAGGCTCCCGTACATCCGAGCCACCAAGGTCCCGATGTTGCTCGAAGGTCCTGCACCTCCGAGCACCAAGGTGCCGATGCTACTCGAGTCTCTCGCACAGCCCAGCACCAAGGTGCCAATACTGCCCAAGGCTCCCGCACATCCGAGCCACCAAGGTGCCGATGGTGCTCGAGGCTCCCGCACATCCAAGTACCAAGGTGCCGATACTGCGCGAGGCTCCCCCACATCCGAGCAACCAAGGTGCCGATGGTGCTCAAGGCTCCCACACATCCCAGCACCAAGTTATCGATGGTGCTCGCGACTCCCGCGCATCCGATCCACCAAGGTGCAAAAACGGCTCGAGGCTCCCACACATTCCTGCACCAAGGTGCCGATGCTGCTCGGGGCTCTCGCACATTCAAGCCATCAAGGTACCGATGTTGCTCGAGGCTCCCGCACGTCCTAGGACCAAGGTGCCGATGCTGCTCGAGGGTCCTGCACATCCGAGCCGCCAAGGTGACGATGCTGCTCGAGGCTCCCACACATCCCACCATCAAGGTGCCGATGCTGCCCGAGGCTCCACACATCCGAGCACCAAGGTACAAATGCTGCTCGAGTCTCCCACACATCTAAGCCACCAAGGTGCTGATGCGATTCGAGGCTCTTCGACATCCCAGTACCAAGGTGCCGATGGTGCTCGAGGCTCCTGCACATCCAAGCACCAAGGTGCCGTTACTACGCAAGGCTCCCCCACATCCGAGCAACCGAGGTGGCGATGGTGCTCGTGGCTCTCGGCTCCCGCGCATCCGAGCCACCAAGGTGCTGATACGGCCTGAAGCTCCTACACATCTGAGCACCAAGGTGCCGATGCTGCTCGGGGCTCCCGCACATTCAAGCCATCAAGGTGCCGATCCTGCTCGAGGCTCCCGCACATCCCAGCACCAAGGTACCGATGCTGCTCGAGGCTCCTGCACATCTGAGCCACCAAGGTGCCGATGCTGCCCGAGGCTCCGTACATCTGAGCCACCAAGCTACCGATGGTGCTCGAGGCTCCCGCACATCCGAACACCAAGGTACAAGTGCTACTCGAGTCTCCCGCACATCTGAGCCTCCAAGGTGCCGATGCAGCTCGAGGCTCCCGCGCATCCAAGCACCAAGGTGCCAATGCTACTCGAGGCTGCCGCACATCCCAGCACCAAGGTGCCAATGCTGCTCGAGGCTCCCGTACATCCGAGCCACCAAGGTCCCGATGTTGCTCGAGGGTCCCGCACCTCCGAGCACTAAGGTGCCGATGCTGCTCGAGTCTCCCGCACAGCCCAGCACCAAGGTGCCAATACTGCCCTAGGCTCCCGCATATCCGATCCACCAAGGTGCCGATGGTGCTCGAGGCTCCTGCACAACCAAGTACCAAGGTGTCGATACTGCGCGAGGCTCCCCGACATCCGAGCAACCAAGGTACCGATGGTGCTCAAGGCTCCCACACATCCCAGCACCAAGTTATCGATGGTGCTCGCGACTCCCGCGTATT
Source organism: Gossypium hirsutum (assembly GCF_007990345.1). Classification (NCBI taxonomy): domain Eukaryota; kingdom Viridiplantae; phylum Streptophyta; class Magnoliopsida; order Malvales; family Malvaceae; genus Gossypium; species Gossypium hirsutum. The sequence goes on from NW_024402902.1 coordinate 17,591, forward strand.
CGATCCACCAAGGTGCAAAAACGGCTCGAGGCTCCCACACATTCCTGCACCAAGGTGCCGATGCTGCTCGGGGCTCTCGCACATTCAAGCCATCAAGGTACCGATGTTGCTCGAGCCTCCCGCACGTCCCAGGACCAAGGTGCCGATGCTGCTCGATGGTCCTGCACATCCGAGCCGCCAAGGTGACGATGCTGCTCGAGGCTCCCATACATCCCACCATCAAGGTGCCGATGCTGCCCGAGGCTCCACACATCCGAGCACCAAGGTGCAAATGCTACTCGAGTCTCCCACACATCTGAGCCACCAAGGTGCTGATGCGACTCGAGGCTCCTCGACATCCCAGCACCAAGGTGCCGATGGTGCTCGAGGCTCCTGCACATCCAAGCACCAAGGTGCCGATACTACGCAAGGCTCCCCCACATCCTAGCAACCGAGGTGGCGATGGTGCTCGAGGCTCTCGGCTCCCGCGCATCCGAGCCACCAAGGTGCCGATACGGCCTGAAGCTCCCACACATCTGAGCACCAAGGTGCGGATGCTGCTCGGGGCTCCCGCACATTCAAGCCATCAAGGTGCCGATCCTGCTCGAGGCTCCCGCACATCCCAGCACCAAGGTACCGATGCTGCTCGAGGCTCCTGCACATCTGAGCCACCAAGGTGTCGATGCTGCTCGAGGGTCCTGTACATCTCAGCACAAGGTGCCGATGCTGCCCGAGGCTCCGCACATCTGAGCCACCAAGCTACCGATGGTGCTCGAGGCTCCCGCACATCCGAACACCAAGGTACAAGTGTTACTCGAGTCTCCCGCACATCTGGGCCTCCAAGGTACCGATGCTGTGACAGCCCAAAATTGACCCTAGCCGGGAAGTGGTTTCGGGACCGCTAAACCGAGTCACCGAAAGGTTTGAATGTGATGTTTATTGTCTAGAATATGTAATCATGAATGTGTAAAAATTTCAAGCTTCGATTTAGTCGATTGCATGTGAATTTAGTCAATAGGACTTATATGAGAAAATTTTAAAATGTGATAGGTCAATGCATGAGGACCTATTAGTGCATGTGGAAGAAAAAGGGGACTTGCATGTCAAATTCCCCCTCCCTAATATGTAGTGGCCGGCCATGCTATAGGTGGAAACATGTCTCCAACATGTTATGCTAGTGATGCATGTTAAGAATAATAAAATAATAAGCATGGTGATTAAATAATGAAAGAAGGGTGATGGAGAAAAAAAAAAGTACATGGTCTCACCCCCCCTTGTTGCCGTGAATTGAAGAAAGAAAACAAAAAAAAAAGAGTTCATTCTTAAACATCCTTGGCCGAATAGAGGAAAGAAAGGAAGGGGAAAAAGGCTTGAGAAAAATCGGCTATGGTGGTGGTTAGACTAAGGTATGTTTGATGTTGTCTTTGAGATGCATGCATGTTTTAAATAGCCCATGTTTAAACTTTGAATCTTGTTGATAACATGAGCAATCGGTCATGAGAAAGTGTTCAAGGAAAAGGTTGTTGATGAAAGAAATTAATGTGTTAAGGGATTATATGAAACTTATTCATGTTTATATATGTTATATGCAACGAAAATGGTTGATGATTTTGGAGGTGATTAGCTTGAATCGGCCACGGTATATCCATAAACACGATCTATGCTTGTTATGTTACTCATGGTTAAAACAATTCGGCTAGGACATTCGGCCATGGATGGTTGTATTTCTTTGATGTTGTTTTTGATGCCTTAGGGCATTGAGAGTTGATTATAGATGAGGTGAGCTTCTTGATTTAAAAATTTGATGGATGTTAAGCTAATTGGGCAACCAAAGGTTCAATATTTTTGTTATGAGGTCATATGTGCATTCGGCCATGGTCTTTGCTTGAATATGAGAATTGTAATGTGATTTTCCTAAATTGTCTATGAATTTGGTTGTTGATTTCATGGTAATGGTATATTGAATCCATGAGAATTTAGTAAGGTTGCATTCGGCAACTTACTTGAAATTAAAAATCGATGTCTAAGCTTAGGTGATTTCGATGATGATATATGTGTGTATACATAAGTATATTTAGTTGATTCGGCTTTGGTAGTTGCATGAGATTATTAGCCGAATATACTAACATACATGTACATGTGAGATTGGATTGTAAATATTTAGCAAGGTGGTTAAACTAGTTAAATTATTGATATAGCTCAAGGAGCTAAAGGAGGTGAATCGAGCAAAGGCAAAGAAAAGGTTATCGAGTAGCCGAGTTGGAACCGTCTTACCCAACACGAAGTAAGTCATTAAGCATGTAGTTGGTATTATTTCAATGGTCATAATGTTGTGTATTGATGCTGAATGGAATGAATAAATGTACATATATATATGCATGTACGTATGTGATGATGAAATTGTTGAATGAAATAAATGAGGTGAGATGTAATGAGTTGTTGATCTCGGCACTAAATGTGCGGGATAACCATTTATGACCATGAGATTGGTGCTAAGTGCGCGGGATTAAATTGTACAGCACTAAGTGTGCGATTCTACTTTGTTGCACTAAGTGTGCGAAATGAATATGATGCACTAAGTGTGCGAATTGACCATGCGGCACTAAGTGTGAGGGTTTGACTATGTAGCACTAAGTGTGCGATTTGATTACGTGGCACTAAATGTGCGAGTTGATTATATAGCACTGAGTGTGCGGGCTCAATATACATTCGTGAATCATTATGGACACTATGTGTGCGACACTATTGAGCTGATCGCGGACAGCGGATCGGGTAAGTGTCTTGAGGACATGGCTAATATATGCTATGCGTATACTTGGTGTTGAGCTCGGTAAGTTGAACCTATGTGACAACTATACTTGAAGTCACGTACATAAAAATTTATCGTAGGATGGGTGAAAGGCCGTTTTGTGGTTTGATTGTAACGAAAATAAATTGATTTATGAAAATGCTTCAATGTCCTATTGATGAGTATATGAATTGTGAAGGCATGAATTGATATGAAATTGAATCGGTAGGTTGGTGGAACTATGGTATGGTTCGGTATGGATGGAGTAAATTGTCTCATTCCATTTTATTCCTCTTGTGATAATGTTATTGATGTATAGTAGAGCATTGCTTATGACTTACTGAGTTATAAACTCACCCGGTGTTTCCTTGTCACCCATTATAGGTTGCTTGGACTCATCAATTTTTACGGGGTCGGGCCGTCAACGAAGTCATCACACCAGATAGCTAGTTTTGGTACTTTCTTCTTAGTGTGCTTAGAAGATCATTTTGGCATGTATAAGCTAGTACGTTGTGTTTGAATTATGGCATGTAAACTTTAAGCCATGCGAAAATGGCACGAATGTTCGATTGAGTTGGATCGAGGGTAGGCATGAAATGGACCTAGTTACTTTCGTAACAGATGCTGGCAGCAGCAGTGTCATGAGATTGAAAAATCACTAAAAATAGTAGGAGTGGAATTAATTGATGAATAAATTATGTAATCGAAGCTCGATGAGTCTGTTTTCATGAGGAAGTAACGAAAAGATCATATGGGCAGTATATTAAGAGATAATCAGATTTTAGTGGGACAGGGCCAGAACGGTTTCTGGATTCCCTGCTCCAACTTTGGAAATTCATTATAAATTAACCAGAGATAATTAGGGGTCGTACCATATATGTGCAGATTCCTCTCTGAGTCTAGTTTCCATAGAAACTAACGGCAACAGTATTGAAGCCCCGTGCAGGGAGATATCCCAGTCGTAATGGGCAAAGGTCAGTGTAGTCGACCCCTGCAACTTGGGGAACTTTGACTAATAAACTGTACTAATTGGCCCAACCAAAAATTCTAGAAAAAAATACATAGATGGGCACATGAGTCTAGTTTCTGGGAAAAATTACGAAACTGATTTTCGAGTTACGAAACTCAAGATATGAATTTTAAAACGACTAGTACACAGATTGGGCAGTGTCTGGAAAATAAATTTTGTAAGAGGGTAAAGCCAGTCAACACCTCGTGTTCGACCCCGATGACGGTTTCGGGTTTGGGGTGTTACAGATGCAGCTCGAGGCTCCCGCGCATCCAAGCACCAAGGTGCCGATGCTACTAGAGGCTGCCGTACATCCGAGCAACCAAGTTGCCAATGATGCTCGAGGCTCCCGTAGATCCCAGCACCAAGGTTTCGATGGTGCTCGAGGCTCCCACGCATCCGAGCCACCAAGGTGCCGATGCAGCTCGAGGCTCTCACACATCCCTACACCAAGGTGCCGATACTGCTCGAGGCTCCCGTACATCTGGGCCACCCAGGTGTCGATGCTGCTCGAGGATGCCGCACATCCCAGCACCAAGGTGCCTATGTTGCTCGTGGCTCCTGCGTATCCCAGCACCAAGGAGCAGATGCTGCTCGAGGCTCCCGTACATCCGAGCTACCAAGGTGCTGATGGTGCTCGAGGCTCCCGCACCTCTGGGGCCCAAAGTGCCGATGCTGTTCGAGTCTCCCGTACATCCGAGCCACCAAGGTGCCAATGCTGCTCGAGGCTCCCCCACATCTGAGCCACTAAGGTGCAGATTAGGCTCGAGGCTCTTGCACATCCCAGCACCAAGCTGCTGATGGTGTTCGAGGCTCCCGCACATCCAAGCACCAAGGTGTCGATACTGCACGAGCCTCCCCCACATCCGAGCAACCAAGGTTGCAATGGTGCTCGAGGCTTTCGCACATCCCAGCACCAAGTTATCGATGGTGCTCTCAGCTCCCGCGCGTTCGAGTCACCAAGGTGCCGATATGGCTCGAAGCTCCCACACATCCGAGCACCAAGGTGCCGATGCTGCTCGGTCCTCCCGCACATTCAAGCTATCAAGGTGCCGATGCTGCTCGAGGCTCTCGCACATCTCAGCACCAAGGTGCCGATACTGCTCGAGGCTCCTGCACATCTGAGTCACCAAGGTGCCGATGTTGCTCGAGGCTCCCGTATATCCCAGCACTAAGGTGCCGATGCTACCCGAGGCTCCGCACATCTGAGCCACCAAGGTACCGATGGTGCTCAAGGCTCCCGCACATCCGAACACCAAGGTACAAATGCTACTCGAGTCTCCCGCACATCTGAGCCACCAAGGTGCCGATGCGGCTCGAGGCTCCCCCACATCCCAGCACCAAAGTGCCGATGGTGCTCGAGGCTCCCGTACGTCCGAGCCACCAAGGTGCCGATGCGGCTTGAGGCTCCCGCACATCCCAACACCAAGGTGCCGGTGGTGCTCGAGGCTCTTGCACATCTGAGCCGCCAAGGTGCCGATGGTGCTAGTGGCTCCCGCACATCCAAGCACCAACGTGCCGATACTGCTCGAGACTCTCGCACATCCAAGTAACAAAGTTGCCGATGGTGCTCGAGGCTCCTGCAGATCCCAGTACCAAGGTGCTGATGGTGCTCGATGCTTCCGCGTATCTGAGCCACCAAGGTGCCGATGCAGCTCGAGGCTTCCGCACCTCTCAGCACCAAGGTGCCGATGCAGCTCGAGGCTGCCGTACATCCCAGCACCAAGTTGTCGATGCTGCTCGAGGCTCCTGCACATCTGAGCCACCAAGGTCCCGATGGTGCTCGAGGCTCTTACACCTCTGAGCACCAAGGTACCGATGCTGCTCAAGTCTCCCACAAATCCGAGCCACCAAGGTGCCGATGCGGCTCGTGGCTCCCCAACATCCCAGCACCAAGGTGCCGATGGTGGTCAAGAGCCACCAAGGTACCGATGCAGCTCAAAGCTCCCGCACATCCAAGCACCAAGGTGCCGATGCTGCTTGAGGCTGCAGCACATCCGAGAAACCAATTTGCCGATGATGCTCGAGGCTCTCGTAGATCCCAGCACCAAGGTTCCGATTGTGCTCGAGGCTCCCACGCATCCGAGCCACCAAGGTGCCGATGCAGCTCGAGGCTCTCGCACATCTCTGCACCAAGGTGTCGATGCGGCTCGAGGCTCTCCCACATCCCAGCACCAAGGTACCGATGGTGCTCGAGGCTCCCGTACGTCCGAGCCACCAAGGTGCCGATGCGGCTTGAGGCTCCCGCACATCCCAACACCAAGGTGCCGGTGGTGCTCGAGGCTCTCACACATCTGAGCCGCCAAGGTGCCGATGGTGCTAGCGGGTCCCGCACATCCAAGCACCAAGGTGCCGATGCTACTCGAGACTCTCGCACATCCAAGTAACAAAGTTGCCGATGGTGCTCGAGGCTTCTTCAGATCCCAGTACCAAGGTGCTGATGGTGCTCGATGCTTCTGCGTATCTGAGCCACCAAGGTGTCGATGCAGCTCGAGGCTTCCGCACCTCTCAGCACCAAGGTGCCGATGCAGCTCGAGGCTGCCGTACTTCCCAGTACCAAGGTGTCGATACTGCTCGAGGCTCCCGCACATCTGAGCCACCAATGTCCCGATGGTGCTCGAGGCTGCCGCACCTCTGAGCACCAAGGTGCCGATGCTGCTCAAGTCTCCCGCAAATCCGAGCTACCAAGGTGCCGATGCGGCTCGAGGCTCCCCCACATCCCAGCACCAAGGTGCCGATGGTGCTCGAGAGCCACCAAGGTACCGATGCGGCTCAAAGCTCCCGCACATCGAAGCACCAAGGTGCCGATGCTGCTTGAGGCTGCCGCACATCCGAGAAACCAAGTTTCCGATGGTGCTCAAGGCTCTCGTAGATCCCAGCACCAAGGTTCCGATGGTGCTCGAGGCTCCCACGCATCTGAGCCACTAAGGTGCCGATGCAGCTCGAGGCTCTCGCACATCCCTGCACCAAGGTGCCGATGCTACTCGAGGATGCCGCACATCCCAACACCAAGGTGTCGATACTGCTCGAGGCTCCCGCATATCCGACCCATCAAGGTCCTGATGGTGCTCGAGGCTCTCGCACCTTCGAGCTTCAAGGTACCGATGCTGCTCGAGTCTTCCGCACATCCGAGCCACCAGGTGACGATGCGGCTCGAGGCTCCCTTACATCCTAGCACGAAGGTGCCGATGGTGCTCGAGGCTCCCGCACATCTGAGCCACCAAGGTACCAATACGGCTCGAGGCTCCCGCACATCCCTGGACCAAGGTGCCGATGTTGCTCAAGGCTCCCGTACATCCGAGCCTCCAAGGTGCTGATGGTGCTCGAGGCTCTCGCACATCCAAGCACCAAGGTGTCGATGCTACTCGAGGCTCCCGCACATCCAAGCAACCAAGGTGCCGATGGTGCTCGAGGCTCCTGAACATCCCTGCACCAAGGTGTCGATGGTGCTCGACGCTCTCATGTATCTGAGCCACCAAGGTGCTGATGCGGCTCGAGGCTCCCGCACATCCCAGCATCAAGGTATCGATGCTGGTTGGTGCTTCCGCACATTCGAGCCACCAAGGTGCCGATTCTGCTCGAGGCTGCTATACATCCAAGCACTATGGTGTCGATGCTGCTCGAGACTCCCGCA
>NW_024402902.1:30000-39006 GCF_007990345.1 Gossypium hirsutum
CGCGCAGGTTCACCTATGGAAACCTTGTTACGACTTCTCCTTCCTCTAAATGATAAGGTTTAGTGGACTTCTCACGATGTCGTGGGCAGCGAACCACCCACATCTCCATGATCTGAACACTTCACCGAACCATTCAATCGGTAAGAGCGATGGGTGGTGTGTACAAAGGGCAAGGACGTAGTCAACGCGAGTTGATTACTCACTCTTACTAAGAATTCCTCGTTGAAGACCAACAATTGCAATGATCTATCCCCATCATAATGAAATTTCAAAGATTACCCAGGCCTATCGGCCAAGGTTATAGACTCGTTGAATAAATCAGTGTAGCGCGCGTGTGCCCAGAACATCTAAGGGCATCACAGACCTGTTAGTTCCTCGAACTTCCTTTGCCTAAAAGTCCATAGTCCCTCTACGAGCCCCAAACTTTCGTTCTTGATTAATGAAAACATCCTTGGCAAATGCTTTGTAGTTGTTCGTATTTCATAAATCCAAGAATTTCACCTCTGACTATGAAATACGAATGCCTCTGACTGTCCCTGTTAATCATTACTTCGATCCCAAAGGCCAACACAATAGGATCAAAATCCTATGATGTTATCCTATGTTAATGTATACAAGTGTAGGCCTGATTTGAGCACTCTAATTTCTTCAAAGTAATAGCGTCAGAGGAATGACCCGGCCAATTAAGGCCAGGAGCACATCACCGGTAGTAGGGACGAGTAGACCGGTACTCATCGTGAGGCAGACCGATCGATCCACCCCTAAGTCCATCTACGAGTTTTTTAACTGCAACAACATAAACATACGTTATTGGAGCTGGACTTACCGCGGTTTTTAGCACCAGACTTGCCCTCCATTGGATCCTCGCTAAGGGGTTTAGATTGTACTCATTTTAATTACCAAACTCATAGAGCCCGGTATTGTTGTTTATTGTCACTACCTCCCCGTGTCAGGATTGACTAATTTGTACACATGCTGCCTTCTTTGGATGTGGTAGTCGTTTCTCAAGCTCCCTCTCTGGAATCAAACCCTAATTCTCCATCACCCGTCACCATCATAATAGGCCACTATCCTACCATCAAAATTTTATAGGGCAGAAATTTGAATTATGAGTCACCGGCACAAAAGCCGTGCGATCTGTCGAGTTGTCATGAATCATCAGAGCAACAGGCAAAGCTCGTGTTGACCTTTTATCTAATAAATGCATCCTTTCCAAAAGTCAGGGTTTGTTGCACGTATTAGCTCTAGAATTACTACGGTTATCCGAGTAGCAAATAGATTTAATGAGCCATTCACAGTTTCACAGTCTGAATTTGTTCATTCTTATGTCATGGGCTGTACATGGGAGCCCGCAACCATGACACACTCATGTGATCTATCAAGTGGGAAGGAGGTCATTTGGCCCGATCAGACTAGCCCATTGCTTAAAGAGGTTGAAGGCCCATCTACAAGCTTGACACATATGGAAACATAATCTTCGAGAATATCCAATCGTAGATATAATATGTAATCTTAAAAGATATGATTTTGTAATCTTAGAGATTTGATTTGTAGATACCTTTTGATCTTAGTTGTTGATGTACTTGATCTGTGTCGTTGGATTTGGGGATGCTCTTCTATAAATAGAGGCCTCTCCCCTCATTGTAAATCACTTGAGTTTTGAAGAGCAACAATAATTCTTGAGAGTATTCACTCAAACTTCTCTCTCTTGTGTTCTTGATTTTCTATGGCTTGTTCTTATTTCATTCTTTGTTCATCTTTGTTTGGCTTTGAGTTGCTTTCGTTTGTGTTGATTTTGAAGAAGAATTCTATTGAATCCTCATATTGTGGGAGTTAGGCTAACTTAGGTGTTTTTAGAAGTAGAAATTGCCTAAGGCTGCATGGATTGTGAGGCATAAATTTTAAGTCCGTGACAGTTGGTATCTGTGCGAGTCTTGCGAAAGCATTATTGAAGGATATCGAAAGAAGTTGGTGAGAATGAGCTAATAGAGACCTGTGGAAGAGCTAGAAAGGCTAGTCAATCGAGGGACATGTTGTCGAGCTTGGGAAATTGAGTGATCAATCTCGAGGAGTCTGTTGGTGACATGAGGGAGACACTCGAAGTGGTCCTGGCCCATATGGAATAACTGAGGAAAGACAGTAAGGAATTTGTGCTGGACACTCTTAGATCCACTTCGGATAAATTGACGGTAAAGGGACGAAGCTCTTGAGGCCCTGGTGACTGCCATGAAAGAGGAGATTGCTGAGCTTAAAGGGGAGCTCACAATCTATAAGGCTATCCTGGAAAGTGGAATGTTGGCTTCAGACCGAAGCAACGTCATGTGGATGTTCCAAAACTTGGGAAGTTCAAAGGGGCTAGGTCCGCGAGAGAAGTGGATAACTTTTTATGGGAATTGAAGTAATATTTTTGAGCAATGAACATTGGGGATGATACCACTAAGGTAAACACTACTTCGAGCTACTTTACTGATGTTGCACTCTTGTGGTGACGACATAGGTCCAGGGATGAGAAAAGTGGAGGAACAGCTATTGGGACTTGGGAGGAATTCCAAAGGGAGTTAAAGAAGCAGTTTTATCCATAGCATTGTGAAAAGGAGGCTCGTACTAAGTTGCGCCAGCTTACGCAACAAGGCACCGTTGAGATTATGTTTGGGAATTTAGTGAGTTGACGCTTCAGATCTCAGACTTGAATGAAAAGGAAGCATTTTATTGGTTTGAGGATGGGCTAAAAATGTGGGCTAAGTAAGAGTTACATCACCTAGGTATCACTGATTTGACTATAGCCATGGCTGAGGCAGAAAATTTCTACGATGTTGAGGGGAGAAAGTTTGATAATAGTGAGTCTTCCAAGCCCAAGCCTAGACCCAAAGGCAATGGTGGGGGAGACAAAGATCAAATAATGGCAACGTCCCAAGGTCTAGTGAAGGTAGACCATGGGATAAGAAAGGGCCAATGAAATGTACAAAGATCACAAGATTGAGTTGTTGCACAATACTGAACCACTAGCAAGGGCACCATATTGGATGTCTCTGCCCGAGTTGGAGGAATTACGGAAGCAGTTGAGGGACCTTTTAGATATCGGGTTCGTTAGACCTTCCAAAGCCTCATTTGGTGTGCCAGTGTTGTTCCAAAAGAAGCATGATGGGTCCTTGAGATTATGTATCGACTATAAGGCCTTAAACAAGATCACTGTGAAGAACAAGTATCCCATTCCCCTTATTTCAGATTTGTTCGATCAACTTGGTAGCGTGAGATGGTTTACTAAGTTGGATTTGCGATCGGGGTACCATCAAGTAAGAGTAGCCAAAGGGGATGAGCCCAAGACAGCCTGTGTGGCTCGGTACGGGTCTTTTGAATTCCTTGTAATGTAGATCGGGTTGAAAAATGCTCTGACCATGTTTTTCACCCTAATGAATAAGGTATTGCAACCCTTCTTAGATCATTTTGTGGTTGTTTATCTTGACGACATTGTGGTGTATAGTAAGACGCTTAAGGAGCACGTGGGACACTTGAGGGAGGTGTCCCAAGTCCTACGGGAAAATGAGCTATATGTCAAAGAGGAAAAATGCTCATTTGCCCAATGAGAGATGACATTTCTAGGGCATATTGTGGGAGGTGGCACAATCCGAAAGGATGCAAGAAAAGTTTGAGCAGTTACCGATTGAGAGTCACCAACCAAGGTGACAGAGTTACGGTCATTTCTTGGGTTAGCAAAATACTACCGACATTTCATTGAAGGCTACTCCAAGATCACTGCACCCTTGATGGACTTGTTGAAAAAGGATAAAGTATGGGATTAGGACTCTCGGTGTGAAAAAGCCTTTGACCAAGTGAAGCAAGCAATGATGAGTGAACCTATACTTGCTTTACCAGACTTTTCAAAGCCATATGAGGTATGCACGGATGCTTCAAACTATGCAATTGGGGGAGTATTGATGCAAGATGGGCATCCAATTGCTTTCGAGAGTCGAAAGCTTAATGAGACGGAACGAAGATACACGGTCCAAGAAAAAGAGATGACTACTATGGTGCATTGTTTGCGCACATGGAGGCACTATTTGCTGGGTTCCAAGTTTGTGGTATTCATTGATAATGTTGCAAATAGTATTTCCTAACCCAGAAAAAGTTGTCCCCCAAGCAGGCTCGTTGGCAGGTTTTCCTAGCAGAGTTTGATTTTAGCATGGAATACAAGCCGGGAAGTGCCAACACTGTGGTTGATGCGCTTAGCCAAAATATGGAATTTGCAATGATAAGCCAACCAAATAGCCCCTTATTGGAGCGCTTTCAAGAAGGGTTGTCCCACGATCCCACAGTCAAGAATTTGATTGTGTTGGATCGCCTGAACCCCTACGGCGCAGCAGAAAAATTTAATAATCGGCGACCCTAACCGGATCCATATGTGAGGAACGAATCGGGGTGAAAAGGGTTACGAAATTCCCTAATGCTGTTCTGAGTAGACAGCAACTTCTCAACAACGTGTAGTCTGATCTACAGTCGAACTAAGCCGCAATCTATCGAGACTCTGACCTCTACGTGATCCACCCAGTTGACTACGAACGGAAGAAATCCCCAAAACAGTTTTGAGAGTGAATTTTCTTTGACGGCTGCTAGACCAAAACAAAGAAAAACAGGATACTTATATCCTTATTATTTATTTATTAGGGTTTTTATTTATGAATTAAAATAAATATAATAATATTTTAAACCGAAAATTATAATTACATTAATTATAATATAATTTCGGTAAACCATATATTTATTTGAATTCATATGCTAACCTCATTATGTGTACAACAACCTTGTACATAATGTGTTGGAAATCGAATTAAATTAATTCTATAATTAATTTAATTCAAGTGACACCTAAAAACAATACCAACTATGGTTTATTCTGTTCATTTTAACTATAGGGTGTGACCCTGTAGGTTCTTGTAACGTTAGCAGTAATACTAGAACGATTCCAATGTTACAAATAATGAGTGGCACTAGCAATGCATCATTGCTACCTAAGTCACAAGAGATCATGATTCGACATAACCTTTTATGATTAACCTTTTATGCAATAATCCTTAAGTCCTTTATCTCTGGATTGGACACAAGTCATGGAATAGTCACACTTGTATAGTCCATTCCATGTTCCTTGATATTTTAAGTAGACTACGATATACAAATAAGTATGACATCTCATATCAACTTATTTGAGCATGGCCATGCATTTCTAGTCTCACTTAATCAAGTGGCCTAAGATATTACTCCCATTATGTAGGAGGGACTTATTCTATATCGACCAACCATATCCCTCTACATCGATTGTGGTATATCCAAAACCAGCCTTTATAGAACAACCAGTTACGGTGTACGTTTGACTGTATCAAAATATACTACTCACGATGTTGGGATTATGATGATCTCAAGTCTAAGGATCATATACATATTAATCACTATGAGTAATGTCGTGACAATTACATAATAATCTAAGAAACATACTCATAATGGGTCAGTCCAATATGTTGTTCTCTAACACACATATTTCATGCATCGATTCTGATATTACATATCAATGATAACTCTTTATCATCAATCAACTACATGTTAGTCTTAATGCATTATTGCTGTCCTATCCAACAATAATACTTGACTAAGGATCTTTTAAGAATAATCATATTATTCTTAGGACATTATTAGAAAACAGTTTATTTATACACAGAGAAAAGAAACTGAAATAATAATGGTAACGCCTTATATTAATAAACATGATAAATCAAGTATGTTATTACAACCATCTCATGATTGATCTTTGGGCATACTCTAACAGATTGAGCCCGCCAAAGATGGAAAAACGAGGCAGTTTTTGCTCGAGGGGGAATTACTATAAACTCAGGGTCAACATCTATATGTGCCTCAACATGGGAATTTGTAAAAGGAATTCATGAAAGAATGTCATGATTTAAGATGGGCTGGCCATCCAGGTATACACCGCACTTTGGCTCTCTTGGAGGATCAATTTTATTAGCCTCACGTGGGTGATGATGTGGAGACTTATGTGAAGACTTGTTTGGTGTGCCTACAAGATAAAATAGAGTTGAAGGCTTCTGCTAGTTTACTACAACCTTTACCTATTCTGGAGCGCCATGGGAGAGTTTATCCATGGACTTTATTGTAGGTTTGCCTAAATCTGATGGATTTGCAACCACTTTTGTTATGGCGGACAGATTTTCAAAGTATGCAACTTTTATCCCCGCAACCAAGGAGTGTCCTACTGATGAGGCATCTCACTTGTTTCTTAGACATGTGGTGAAATATTGGGGAGTACCGCAGTCTATCATCAGTGATTGAGATGGGCAATCTAGGGGACGGTTCTTGACGGAGTTGTTCAAGTTAATGGGCTTAGACTTGAACTTTTCAACTAGCATGTATCCACAAACTGATGGGCAAACCAAACGAGTGAATGCGTTATTAGAAATGTATCTTCGACACTATGTGAGTGCCACACAAAGGGATTGGCCAAGGTTGTTGAATGTGGCTCAATTTTTGTACAATTTACAAAGAAGTGGGGCGACAAACCAAAGTCTGTTTGAGATAGTGACAGGGCAACAACCACTTACACCCAATGTTGTTGCAACTTGTTATGCGAGACCAAATCCAACAGCTTATCAATTTGCAAGAGATTGGCAAGAGCAAAATAATTTAGCTAGAGCTTGTCTACATAAGGCAAGTATGCGCAATAAAAAGTAGGGGATCAAAATCGAATAAAAGTGCGATATCAGGTTGGTGACTCAGTCCTTGCTAAACTACACCTAATTTTGTGATACAATGGGTTGCATAAGGGGCTTGTGCGATGATATGAGGGCCCATTTTGAGTTGTGAAGAAGGTAGGCAATGTGGCCTAAAAGCTTGAGTTGCCTGAAAAACTCAAACTCCATCTAGTGTTCCATGTAAGTATGCTTAAGCCATTCCATGAAGATGGAGAATACCCAAAACGAAACGAGTCCAAATGAGCACCAATGTGGGTAAAAGTCACCTATGATAGAGAGGTTGAAAACATTGAGGCGGATCGTGTATCAGACAGAAGTACTATCGACCGCGGCATGAATACCTATTCCAATAGAAGGGATTTCCTGATAATGAGACAAGTTGGGAGCCCACTAAAACCTTGTGGCAATTCTGAGACAAGATAGATCGATTCCATGCAAAGGACGTGATGCGGGTGTCGCTATAATCGGTGGGGGAGAATGTTTGGGTTGCGCATGGGAGCCCATAACCATGACACATTCGTGTGATCCATTAAGTGGGAAGGAGGTCATTTGCCCTGATCAGACTGACCCATTACTTAAAGAGATTGAAGACCCATCTACAAGCTTGACACATATGGAAACATAATCTTTGAGAATATGCAATCCTAGATATGATATGTAATCTTAGAAGATATAATTTTGTAATCTTAGAGATTTAATTTGTAGATACCTTTTGATCTTAGCTGTTGATGTACTTGATCTGTACCGTTTGATTTAGGGAAACTCTACTATAAATAGAAGCCTCTCCCCTCATTGCAAATCACTTGAGTTTTGATGAGCAATAAGAATTCTTGAGAGTATTCACTCAAACTTCTCTCTCCCTTGTGTTCTTGATTTTCTATGGCTTGTTCTTATTTCATTCTTCGTTCATCTTTGATTGGCTTTGCGTTATTGTCATTTGTGTTGGTTTTGAAGAGGAATTCTTTTGAATCCTTATATTGTGGGAGTTTGGCTGACTTAGGTGTTTTTAGAAGCAAGAAATTGCCTAAGGTCGCACGGATTGTGAGGCAAAAATTCTAAGTCCATGACACTTACACATGCATGGCTTAATCTTTAAGACAAGCATATGACTACTGGTAGGATCAACCAGGTAGAATTCCTCTACCACGTCGGCACTGCATGGCCCTCAACATGCCGCGTGAACAACGAAGAGGTCATAACAAAGCACAAGCATCGTCCGTGTCAAGAGACAAAATGCATAGGCATCGAGAGATAAGGGCTTGAACCCTACTTTCTAAAATATTTTCTGCATCTGAAAGCATGATTGAGTAGTAGTGCATCGATGAGGCCACCACTTCCCAGTTATGAAACCTTTATTTGGTCCATACTTAGCGCTTTGAAGATAATGGATTAGCCCATGGGCAATCAAAATGTTGTCATGGATCATCCTCCCCGGCACAAAGGCGCTCTAATTTTGACTAATGCACAACGGGAGAGTTTCCTTCAGACGATTGGCAAGCACTTTGGCAACGATCTTGTACACCACTCTACAAAGACTAACAAGCCTAAAATTAGTCATGTCCATAGGCTCTTTAATTTTAGGGATTAAAACAATAATAGTATCATTTAAACAGTCCACATTTTTATCACCCCTAAGAATATTATGACACAACTTAATAATATCCTCCCCTACAATGTCCCAATTTTCTCTATAGAAATTCCCCGACAAACCGTCAATTCCCGGAGCTTTTCTGGGGTCCATTTGACTAAATGCCTCTTTGCTTTCACTATCCGTAAAATCCCTCAATAATCTATCATTAACCTCCCCTGGAATGCATATCTCAATACAATCAAGCTTTAGCCCAGTATTAGAAATTAAATTTGACTTGAATAAATATTGAAAATACTCCCTGGTTGCCTTGCAGATGTCTTCTGTGTTTTCTCTCTAGTAGTCATTTATATCTTTAAGTCTAGAAATGTTGTTTTCCTTCTTTCTGTTAGGGGCTCTAACATGGAAAAACTGAGTATTTCTGTCCCCTTCCTTAAGCCAATTGACCCTTGACCGCTGGGCCAAATATTTCTCCTCTTTATCTAGCAAATTACCGAGCTTTAACCGCATAGCTTTGAGTTTATTCCTCATAAGTGCTCCTGTAATGGCCCAAATTTAAGGTTATCAGAACAATGGTTTCGAGACCACAAATTCGATGAGGAAAATTTTATTTTTATCATATTTCTATAGCCTAGAATTTCACGAAAAGATTTCGTGAAAATT
>NW_024402903.1:0-39000 GCF_007990345.1 Gossypium hirsutum
AACCTCCACTTGCATCACACTGCATTACTAGGTGAACCTGTATAGAACCAAGTAAACCATCAATTTTTCTATTCAAAAGTTCTACCTGATTAGAAAGCATAGTAACGGAGTCGACATTAAAAACACCGGCTACTTTCATCGGTTTTGTCCTCATAACTTGCCACTGATAATTATTCAGTGGCATCTCTTCTATGAACTCATAAGCCTCTTCAGGTGTCTTATTATTGATAGTTCCACCAACGGCTGCGTTAATCATTTGTCTAGTCGAGATATTTAAACCGTTGTGGAAAGTTTGAACTTGTAGCCAAAGGGGTAATCCGTGGTGAGAGAACTTTTTCAATAGATCTTTATATCTCTCCCATGCATCATAAAGTGTTTCTAAATCCATCTGTACAAAAAAAGAGATATCATTCCTTAATTTAGCCGTTTTAGCCGGCGAAAAATATTTAAGCAAAAATTTTTCGGTCATTTGTTCCCAAGTGGTGATTAACCCTTGTGGTAACGAGTTCAACCACTGTTTAGCCTTATTACTCAATGAGAATGGAAACAACCGAAGGTGAATGGATCGTTAGAAACGCCATTGATCTTAGAGGTGTCGCAAAATTCCAAAAAATTTGCTAAACGAGTGTTTGGATCCTCGTCCTACAAACCATCAAACTGAACAAACTGTTGTATCATTTGAATCGTGTTAGGTTTCAATTCAAAATTATTTGCAGCAACAGCATGTCTAACTATACTCAATTCAGTTCCTATTAATTAGGTTTAGCATAATCATAAATAGTACGAGGAGCAGGATTCTGATTTACCAGATTTGCAGCAACCACAAGAGGTAACGATTATTCTAATTCTCAGCCATCTCCTCGGTTATGGTATGTATATCAGTCTCTCACTCTTCCTCTATGTATTGTAGGCTTTGCCTTATTTCTCTTCGGCTTCTGCGAGTTGTGCTTTCGATTTCGCTATAAAAAAATTAGAGGTCCTGACGGGTTTCTTCTAGTCATAAACTATAAAAAACCTGCCAGAAGTAAATAAAAGAAAATTTTGTAAATAAAAACAAAATTAAATTGCAATAAAAATAAAAATAGCTAAAGTAATAAAAATTAAGTGTTCCTAATATCTTAGTCCCCAGCAACGGCGCCAAAAACTTGATGTTCGCTAAACTAACTAAAAATTCAACTAAGGTAAGCGCACCTATCGAACAGTAGTACAGTTTTGGTGAGACCGAAAATATCGTATCCACGAGGACTAAAAGTACTAGTAATTACTATCTTTTTTATTATCTAGCCTAACAATTAAGAGAATTTTTAATCTAAAACTAATTATCTAATTAACTAAGATTGCGACAAAGATTAAATTTGGAAAATACTTTTGGAAAACTGATGGAGAAGACAATACTCAAGGAAAAATTCACCTAGACTTCACTTATTACCTCTGAATTAGATGATTTATTCACTTGACTTAATCCGTAGGAATCCCTGATTTATGTTAATATCTCTCTTGAGACTAAAAACAACTAACTCTAGGTTGATTAATCGAAATATTGTTTCTAATTAAAACCCCTATTGTCTTGTTAACTCGATCTATGGATTCCCTTATTAGATTTGACTCTAATCCAGTGGATTTATGTCGTCCTATCTCTAGGATTGCATGCAACTCCGCTTACTTATGAACGATCTACTCTTAAACAGGGACTTTTGCTCCACTGCATAAGCACATCAAAAACTTGAATTAATATCCTCGAATATTAAAGCAAGGGTTAAATCTCGCAATTAAGAATAAGAATAAGTATTTATCATATAATTCAAAGAGTAATAAGATTCGTCTTAGGTTTCATCTCCCTTAGGTATTTAGGGAGTTTAGTTCTTAATAATGAAAAACATCTCAAAAATTGGAAAACAACAAAACATAAAGAAACCCAAAGAACTTCTTGGAAATTGGATGGAAATCTTTAGTCTTGATGTAGATCCTACTTCTGAGTTGATCTCGATGGCTGTTCTTGAGTATTTTCTGCCTTCTGTTCTCTATCCCCCTTTAATCCTCTTCTAGGGTCTTTAAATAGGCTTTGTAATGCCCAAATTAGCCCAAAATTATCCTTTTCCGAGTAAAATTAGACTTGGGCTCGACAGGGACACGGCCGTGTGCCATACCCGTGTGAAGATGTTCAGGCCGTGTGCAATTCTAACTTGGTTTAGTGTCGACACGGACATGACACACGAGCGTCTGGTCTACCCGTGTGTCACACACGGGCATACGGATCACTTGTGTGGAAGTGCCTAGGCCATGTGAAACACTAAATTAGGCCCAATTTGTCCGTTTTTGGCCCGTTTCTCGCACTTTTTGCTATCCTAAGCTCTCTTGAGTATAAAATATGAAATTAAAGGATTAGGAGCATCAAATTCACTAAAGATAAGAAAAATCATTCATAAATATGTCAAGCATGGGCTAAAAATATGTATATATTACGGTTTATCAATATGTATATATGAAGAATAAGTTTAAGAGATTTGATAATATGCAAGATTATGTTCATTATGTTATATGTATGATTAATGCTTGTTTAAGTTGCATTTTATTTCTATGTGAACTTACTAAGATTTATGCTTACCCCTTTCCTTTCTATCTTTTATAGTGTCGCCAACCTAGCTCGGGGATCGAAAGACGTCAAAGTTTTCGATCACACTATCAATTGAATAATTGGGTATAACTAGTCTTATCATTTTAAGTATGGCATGTATAGGGACTTGGTCTTTTTGTTATGTGTCATATTGATTAGCTAAATGTGTTGGCTCATGAAAGTATTATGATTATTTTGTATATGGCCATGAGAGGTGGCTCATATTGATTTTTGGGTTGTAACCCTAATTATTGATTAATGCATGCAAATGTGCTTGTGCCTTAATGTGGTTATGGTTATTTATGGTTAATGAGAGAGTTGGATGGCATGTATGTTGGGTGTATGAAATATGATTAAGGTGTATGACAATAAATGTGGTACAAATGTTTAACTTGAAAGTAGGTTAGCCAAGATTATAGACAAATATGAAATTGGTGTGGAATGACATATGGAAGCATGATAGTTTGAATAGTTGACATGTTGACATTGGCAAGTCATAATTTAACTATGAATGTGAATGCTTGAGTAATCAAATGTGCCATGTTACATGCCATGGAGTGAGTGTAAGTATGTGAGTACTTAAGGGTGGCAATTGGCTTAGAAAATAGCCTAGAAGTTGTCCACAAGGGTAGACACACGGGTATGTGTCTAGGCCGTGTGTGACACACGGTCTACCCCCATGGGCGTTTGATCTAGTCGTGTGTCCCCTACACCCTAATTATGCAAAATAGAATGCCCAGTAGTAAACACACGGACAGAGAGACGGCTGTGTGTCTCAGCCGTGTGAAGGAGACGGCCTCAGGACATGGGCATGCGCTCAGGCCATGTGAAGTCTGCACTTAAGTTTTGGAATTTAATTCACCACACGGCCTAAGCACATGGGCTTTTTACTTGGCCGTGTGACCTAATTTGCTTGATGACGTCATAATTAGAGAGTTACACAGGCTGTGGACACGGGCATGTCCTAAGCCAAACTAGCGTGTATGACTACATGGCATACCCACACGGGCGTGTGACTCTCCAAAGTAGGAAATTTTTTTTCTAAATTAACCCAAAGTTTTGAAAGTTCTCGGTTTAGTCTCAAACCGCTTCCGATGTACGTTTTGGGTCTCATAGGCCCTTACAAGGGACAATTTACATGTGATTGAAAATTTTTAAATTTGGATAAAATTTTATGGCCTGATTTGGACGTTGTAATGCCTCAAACCCTATCTTGACATCGGATACGAGTAAGGGGTGTTACAGCTTGAACTTCAGATCTAGTAAGAAACTACAATAATCACTGCTTATAAGATAAAAGAACACCATTAAAAACTCATTCATGTCCGTTACTATCATCTCAAACCTAAATAACCCTCTTATAAAGCCTCGCTTCTTTTTCTTAATGTTCATGTGCTTTTACAACATAATACGTGAACCACAAAACTTAGCTTGGCGTGGAGTATCCACTGGTAGAGATTCAGATCTACAACTTTGGCTTAAGGGAGAAAGAAATACTTTAGGTTCCATAAGATCTAAAAAGAAGTACTTCTTGAAGAAGGAAGAAAAAAAACTCTCTTTTCTCAAGCCCTATTAACTAATATATAATTATAGGTAAGTCCCCTATTCCTATATGCCTCACTTTTCCAGAAACTTCTTTTATAGTGGCCTACAACTTTACATGCAAGTATATATAAATAAATAAAATAAATATCCAATATGAGAAAGATTTGGTTACTCTAATGAAAGCCCTTAATCACCATACTCACATTGTAACTAGCACAATAACTCAATGAATTGGGCATACAATGCCTTCGGTGATAACCCCCTTTTTACAAGGATTTCAACACTTTTACCAGAATTTAAAACCGCCAAAACTGGGTGTTACAAAATTAATTAAATAACTTTAATAAGCAGACATAAGACAGAGTGAAATAACAATATATATTTTTACTGAAACACATTTAATCACAATAATCTTTAGGTTATACAAGGTAATAATATCGGTTAATACCATTATTCATTTAATCTAATTTATAATTAATAAGATTAAACATGCACTAATTAGATATTTTGTCAATTAATTATAATTTCATTCTGATTGAATAATCAATTCAATTACAACCTTACATTTATATTGTAAGAATAACATAGGTATGATTTTATATAATTGAACAAATTTCCAAGGCCTATAATATCAAAAACATAATTTCAACAATTCAAGTAGAAAAAATGCAATCAATCTAACACAACAATTTAAGTAATTTTAATTAAATTGAAAGCATCAAAACAATTACCATTCATGTTTATGATCTCAAACAAATTAAAAAGAAATAAGAGAATGAAACAAAGCGTGGAAGGTGTGGAAGAGCCTTTAGTTCTTTCCTCCTATGGTCGACCCTTGATATTAGTCTTGAAGAGAGATATTAGCATAATTTAGGGATTTCTGTGGATCAAGGTATTAAGTAAAGAAATTGCGTAATTTAGATTGATAATGACAAATGAAATCTAGATGAATTCTTTCTTGGGTATTGTTTTGCTTCGTGGTTGTTTACTTGATTATGTTATTGATTTGTTCTTTTTTGCTTTCGTAGTTAATTAATTTAGTTTTAATCAATCACTCCAATTTATCAGTTAAATAATAGAAAGATGATAATTACTAGTATTTTTACCCTCGTGGGAACGATATCTTTGCTCATCGTAGCTATACTATTAATTGATAGGTGCACTTGCCTCAGTCAGATTTTTAGTTGGTTTACGACTGCAAGCATTCATTATTCGCTATGTACTCTTTCAACAAGTTCTCCAAGCTATTGAAAGATTCACCTTGGGATGGTTTTTGAACTTGTTGATTAAACCCTGCCAGCTGACTTGACCTCGATTGTATGTAAGTATTGCTAGGACCCTCTCCTTGGTTACTCCATGAGAAATTCATATGGTTTCTCTATGAAGGATTATAGAAGTTTGACTGTGGTCCTAGCCCACTTCGATTCTATTTTAGATTTTCCATGTAATAGATGGACACTGGGTTTGATGGGCAATTTTCGAACATGTGTCCATCTCTACAGAAACACAAAAGATGTTTTCAAATTGGCTAGGCTACTGTCTTATTAGATTATTATTGAAACCATTAGTAGTAAAATTCTTAAGTATTGAGGACAAAGAGGATACCTAAGCTGCAAGGGATGTAAACACATCCTCTTCATGTACTCCTGCAACTCTATGTCTTGTGGAGGCTTGGTTGGTTGGCCACTGGTAGTTATTATTAGCTATCCATTCAATAATTTCATAAGCCTTATTATAAGACTTAGAAAGAAGTGTTCCATTTGTAGAAGCATCCACCACTATTCTTATGTGTGTGTTGAGACCATTGTCAAATATCCCTTTCACCTTTGAGTTGATAGATCACTAGTGCAGAATCCCCATATACTTCTAGCACTTTGATTTTGCGTTCTATGGCTGCACGGATACCCATGATGCATGCTTCATATTTCGTCATATTATTTGTGCAATTAAAATCCAATTTACGAGTAAAGGGATAATGATCTCTATTTAGGGATATTAGGACTGCCCCGATTCCGTTACCCACAGCATTTGATGCTCCGTCGAAGTTTAGTTTCCAAGGATGGCCTTCTTGATAGTCTTCTTCAGTGGTGGCAACATACATTATATCTTCGTTTGGGAAATCAAAGTTCAAAGGCTCGTAATCCTCTAGAGCTCTATTGGCTAGAAAATCTGCTATTGCACTCCCTTTTACAGCTTTCTAATTCACATATACTATATCAAATTCAAAAAGCAAAATTTGCCATCGGGCCATCCTTCCATTCAAAGCAGTCGACTCCATCATGTACTTTAGAGGGTCTAGTTTTGAGATGAGCCAAGTTTTGTGGTACAACATGTATTATCTCAATCTTTAAGTTGTCCAGATTGAGACGCAACACAACTTCTCAATTGGTGAGTATCTCATCTCACACTCAGTGAACTTCTTACTGAAGTAGTATATCGCCCTTTCTTTCCTTCCTAACTTATCGTGTTTGCTAAGCACACATCCCATAGAATTCTCAAATACTACCAAATACAGTATCAGTCGCTTATCTAGACTAGGTGGTGTCAGCACTGGGGCATTGGACAGGTAATGTTTGACCTTGTCGAAAGTCTTCTGGCACTCCTCATCCCAAATCCTGGATTGTGTTTCTTAAGGAGACGAAATATGGGGTCGCATTTCTCAGTTAGTTGTGAAATGAACCGGACGATTTAATTTAATCTTCCTAAGAATCTTCGAAATTTTTTTTGAGTGCGCAGCAGAGGCAACTCCTGTAAAGCCTTGACTTTATCTGGGTCAATCTCAATCCCCTTTTCGTTGACTATGAATCCTAGCAGTTTACCTAACCTGGCCCCGAAGGTACATTTTTCTTGATTGAGCTTTAGCTGGAATTTCCTTAACCTCAAGAATAATTTTCTCAAGACTTGCACATGCTCCTCTTCTGTTCAAGATTTGGCGATCATGTCGTCAACATAAACTTCAATTTCTTTATGCATCATATCATGGAACAGGGTTACCATAGCTCTCTGATATGTTGCTCCGGTGTTTTTCAGTCCAAATGGCATCACCTTATAGAAAAATGTTCCCCACATGGTTACAAATGTGGTCTTATCCATGTCTTCAAGGTGCATCTTTATCTGGTTATATCCTGAAAAGCCATCCATGAAGGAGAATAATGAGTAATCTACCGTGTTGTCCACTAAGGTGTCGATATGGGGCAATCGAAAATTATCCTTCGGGCTGGCTTTGTTCTGGTCCCTGTAATCTACGCACATTTGAACTTTCCCATATTTTTTAGGGACAGGGATGATATTGGCTACCCGTTCTGAGTATTTGACCAATTGTAAGAAATTAGCATCGAATTTTTTCTTGACCTCTTCTTTTATTTTTAGCAAAACATCGGGCCTCATCATTCGAAGCTTCTGTTGAACTGGCTTGCATTCTTCCTTTATGGGGAGCCGATATACCACGATATCAATACTTAGTCCAAGCATATTTTGATACGACCATACGAAAACATCTTTGAATTCTTAGAGTAACTCAATGAGGTCTCGCTTTGTCTCTGCGGTAATGCAAGCTCTAATTTTTACTTCTTTTCCTTCTTCCAAGACCACAATCTCTACTGAGTCTTTATGAGGTAGAATCTGTTTCTCCTCCTATTCTACCATCCTTAACAAATCAGGAGATAGATCACAGTCTCTGTCATCTTTAAAGCCGTGAGGTTCCACTAAACACATATCTCGCTCAAATGGAAATTCTGAGTTTATAGTAGCGTCATTCATATCATTGATATCTGGAGACCTGTTATAGGGATGAAGAAAAATTCAAAGAACAAAAGAATATAAGAATAATTATCTATATGGTATGATTATGAATGAAATGAAAGAATAAAAGAATATTTGCTCGGAATAAGACAGAAAGATGCATTTCATTGAAATAAAGATGTTGGACATAAGCCTATTTCACAAAAAGATTCTTATTGCCCCTAGGTTTAAACCAACAAGCGTGTTTTGAACATTACTCTGAATTAGCTCTAAAAACTACAGGCATCTCTTTCGCATTCCAATTGTTCAGAACACTTCCAGGTACATAAGGGCGAATGCCCGATAAATTTCCTTCCAAAATTCCCTCTTCAGATATGGTGTTGATGTTCAGATTTCCCATCATTTCTTTGTCAGTTTCTTTTCTTATCATCTTCCATTCAAGGTGAATAATTCCTCTTAACACAAATATTCTAGATATATGGGGAAAAGTCATCGGTTCCCATTTGACTTCTTCTCTGCTTAATCGTGCTCTTCTCCTTTCCTACTTCTTCTCCAATTCTTTCTTCTTTTGCTTCATATCTAGCTTATATCCCAAGCCAAAATGTTCTCGTTTATCCATCAAAATTGGTACCTTGACTTTCTGTTAGAGATATTTCCCAAGTCCTTTTCCTAGCATGGCTCCCTTTCCGACCGTCAGTCGTAGGTCCATCTTCGTAGCTTTGGATATTCTGGGCATAGGGATCTTATTCCCTTCAACGATGAAGTTGCATTTATAAATTCCAGCAATCGAAAAGAACATTCTATCGCTTTATCATCTGCCCCTATATATGGAGTGTCACTGGTTACGGATGTAATAATATCTTTTCTTGCTTTTATTGTTACCAGTCGACCCTCAGTTATCAACTTTAGCTTTTGGTGCAATGATGACAGAACTGCCCCATCCAAGTGAATTTAAGGCCTCCTAGTAAGCAATTATAAGAAGGCTTGATGTCCATCACCAGGAAATCTACTTCATACGTGTTTGGACCAATCAAAAGAGGTATCTCAATCCTTCCCATCAACTTTGTTTTAGTACAATCGAATGCTCTTACTATGTTCTGACACATTTTTATATGAGAGCTATTCACTGGTAAATTGTTTAGTATGAATAAGGTCAAGACATTCAGTGCAAATCCATTATCAATTAATACCCTTGGCAGCGTATATCCCTTTTAGTGGGTGGTGATGTGCAAAGCTTTAGTCGATCCTATGCCTCCAGGCGGTATTTTATCATCATTAAAAAAGATAAAATTATCAGCGCTTATGTTACTGACCAGACGGTCTAGCTTGTTGACGGAGATATCATTAGCGACATAAGTTTCAT
This sequence comes from Gossypium hirsutum, assembly GCF_007990345.1. Lineage (NCBI taxonomy): Eukaryota > Viridiplantae > Streptophyta > Magnoliopsida > Malvales > Malvaceae > Gossypium > Gossypium hirsutum. The sequence continues at coordinate 9,264 of NW_024402903.1, forward strand.
TTAATACTTTCATCAATGCGCTACGATGTACCTCCGAGCTTAAGAGTAAAGCTAGAACTGATATGCGACCTAGTTGTTTATGCAGTTGCTCCACAACACTATACTCGCTATTCTTTAAGAATTTCAAAAACTCTTTAGCCTCTTCTTCAGTTACCGGCTCGTTAACCGGCGATTCAAGTTTGGCTGCCTTTTCTTTCTTTTGTTCAATCGCCAAGGCTTTTCCTTTTGTGGGCTTAGCCTTTGCATTTGATGTGTCGTAGCACCTCCCACTGCGTGTGTAAAAACCCACATCTCAACCTTCTTTTGAAGCACTAATTGGGTTCTCTTCTCTCAGATCATCATGTTGCAGTTATAATTCTAAGAAACCTTCTTGCTGTCCTTGTAGGGAAAATTTATAGGTTTTTGGATTATGGCTCTTGGTGCAATTTGTACTCTAGTTTCATTGCTTCTTAGTCGTAAAATAATAACCACTGGGTGGTTGACTTTATAGATCTTCTCTGTTGACCCCTCTTCTAGGCGCATACATCTTCTCCTTCTGGGCCTTCGGTATACTCAAAGAATTTTAGCTCTTTATTGTCCATTAGACCTTGTACTAGGCCCTTGAGTTCACTGCATCTTTGAATCTCATGACCCTCTTCATCATGGAACTAGCAGTAGTTCTTTACTTTTCGAGATTTCCCCCTAAATCCTGTGTTATTAATCCACTTTCTACCTTTTTTTTAAACCCCTCTCGGTGGGGTTTTCACTTCTGCTATATTTATTTTGATTTTCTTTCCCGTATTCTCGATTATCGCGTTTACCCCTTTGTCAGAATGGTTGGGTAAATGATTCTCTGCACTAGATGGATCATTGAATCTTACAATGCCCATTTTGATGAGTCTTTCAATTAAATTTTTGAAAGCGGTATAGTTGGTTCTCGATAGGGTGTCCCATAATTCTCGTGTGGTATTCACATTGGGCTTTCGCGTCGTACCATTTGAGGAATGGAGGTTGCATAGGTTTTAGGTACAAAGGGGATACTATATGTGCTTTAAATAAATTTTGGTACAACTCCCTATACATCATTGGGATGGGCGTAAATTAGAGTTTTTCCTTATTTTGCCTTGTGTTAGATTCTTGCTTTGGGGGGCCTTGCAGGCTAGTAGTCACTATCTTACAGTAATCGACTTTGAATAGCTCTTGTCATACGTACTCGTATTATTTACCTCATTTTCCTTCTTCCTCGGGGCAGTTCTCTTGGTGTTTTCTCTGGCTTCTATTTTTCCACATCTTATTTCATTTTCTATTATTTCACCGAACATTATTATGTCCGAGAAACTCTTAGTTGTGCTTCCCAGTATGTGATTAATGAATGAAGCCTTCAGGGTATTAATGAAGAGCAGTGCCATTTCCTTTTCTAGTAGAGGTGGTTGGACTTGCGTGGCAACTTCCCTCCACCTTTGAGCATATTGCCTGAAGCTCTCACTTGGATTTTTCTCTATGTTTTGTAGTGTGATTCTGTCGGGTGCCATATCTGTTATGTGACCATATTGTTTCATGAAGGCCTGTACCAGGTCCTTCCATGAATTAATTTAGGCACAGCTTAACTGATTATACCATTTAGCCGCCGCCCCGGTCAGGCTATTTTGGAAACTGTGAATGAACAACTAATCATTATTAACATATCCCGTCATCCTCTGATAGAACATCGTAATGTGGGCTTCGGGGCAGCTGGTCCCATTATATTTCTCAAATTCTGGGTCTTAAACTTAGGCGGTAGCACTAGGTCTGGAACCAGGCTCAAGTCTTTAGCATCAATTCCACAATGGTAATCAACACTTTCCAATGCCTTGAATTTCTCTTCTAGTCATCTGCATCGGTCTTCAAGTTACTTTGGGAGCTCCATTCTCACCTTTTCTATTTCTTCTATATCATTAAGATCATGGACAACGAGATTCACTGGATGGTCTCCTAGGTTGAAGCCTGATCCTGTCGAGAAGTTTGTTGGTGCGAAGGTTCGGGTCTGATATTGAGGCCTAATGTTAACGGAAACCCTTTGTGGATATGCATTTGGTTGTGCTTGGGTGTTTGTTGGGGTAAATCCTGGAGGATAAGTAAGGTCCTCGTCATCATCCCTGGAATTGACCATAGGACTCTTTCCTTTTTCTAGCCCTCTAGTTAGCAACTGGGTTAATTGGCTCATCATATTCTTTTGGGATTCTAGCATCTGATCCCTCATGTTTTGTTGAATTTTGGCCAATTATTCTTGCATATATTTTTGCATTTTTGCATTTGCTCTAATCTTTCCAACATTTAGTCCATTGCTTTAGTTTTTCCTCATGTACCATAACAGTATTCCAGGGTAACTGACATGATTTTAGGATCTCTTTGTGAGATTTAATGCACATGATGCAATGTAATGATAATGCATGAAATGTATGTAAAAAGACATTGATTTTGATTCAATTTCATTAGAGTAACTTTTCTAGAGAACAAATTTCTTTACATAAAATGGATTAAATATAAGGCATCGCCCTAATACTTAAGGTCTTGACCTTCCTAAGAAGCCAAGCTAACTCTCGACCTCGATCTGACTTTAACTCGTATTTCAAACTCAGTACATCAGCTTGGACTGCTAAGGTTTGTAATGATTAGCCACCTCTCGTACTTGAGCCAAAGCTGCACTCATGACATAATCCTTATCCCTGACCTGATCATGAGATTGATGAAGCTACTCTTGCCACTGCTCATTATTTGCTTCCAGGAGTTCAACTCAAAGTTCATGGTTTTGTAGTGCGATTTCAAGTTCTTCTATCTTTCCTTTTAGCTCTTCAATTTTGTTCTAACTAGCCTTCAACTCAATTACAGAGTTACGACTATGATACTGATGTAGGGATCTTTCTAACTCTGACACCCGAGTTTTTAACCCTACATTCTCATTTTGACTTTCTACCAAACTCTTTTGAAGAATGTCTTCTCGTGCTTGAGCATCTCGGAATTTCCTTTGTCATTGATTGGCTCTACTCTTTTCCTCTTTAATTTCTTGTCGCCATTTCTATAACGTTTTTCCCAGACCAGCGGTTCTCATTGACCTCCGTAGCTTTTTCTAGTCTGTTTTCAAATTGTCCAAATCCTCTTCAGCCTTACTCTTTCCCTTTCTCAGCTTCTTGGCTTCTAGTTTCTGGACATCGACATCCAATCTCAGCTATATTTTCTCCTCCTTCAATTGCTTTATTCTTTTTTCTCACTCCAAAATCTTTCTCTCAAAATCCTATTTGATGATCTCTAGCGTAGATGGGACCACCTACAAGTGTTCTTCCATTGATCGGGTGTTTTCTTGGTCTGACATAGGGATGTTGTTTTTGATTCTCTAACCTCACCACCGGTCATACTCAGGGGTAGTCATCGGGTTGGCTGCAAACTTTTTCATTCTGTGAGTTCGGTTCTCGGCGTTTGATATTTCACGAACTTTTTTTTAATTATCTCCCTTGTATACAAACTCACACTAAGCTAACCCTTGTGTTGCTGGCGTAAACTATCTTGATTTGTACTGCCTTAATGCAAGCAAAGGGGCAAACCCGACAGCCCCCATATTCTAAGCAGGGGAACCCAATCAAAATCACCACACTGATATAGAATCTCGTCAGAAACCATCCAAGGGGCTCTCTATTCGATGTCTTATTCTTGCAGATTTTAGAGAATCATCATCCATTTCTCTTCCGTAATATCATCTCGTCTTGGCGTAGCCACTAACTCTTTCAGCGGAGAATAGTCTTCGGAGAAGATTCAATATGGGACCTTTTCCACTTTCTAAAAATGGTTGCAGAACCACACTAGTAAGAGTTGTGCATATCCAATGAATCTCCCTTCACCCGCTCTTCAGCATGCATTCAAGGATTTGAAAGTTTCAGCTAAAATTGTGGGAACGGGTGTGACTTTAATCAAGTCGGTCAAATAAATCGAAGGCTGCCTCGTCTATATGCCCCAAAGCCTTAGGGAAAATAACTAATCCGTAAATGCTTAAAGCGAAAACATTAACCCTTTTCTTCACATCAGGATGTGCGAGGGTCAAATCTCTCAAATTTGTCCAAGGAAGGCACTTACTATCACCTTTTTGCTTGATTCGGGCTGCAATCCACTGTTCGCTCATTCCCATGATATTCATTTGCTTTCTTAAGAACGTTGTGATGTTCGCAGCTCTGGAATAAGCCTTATCAACTTGAATCTTCGGGCAACGGAGCAAGGCCGTGTACTCTTCCACAGTAGCTACCAAATCCACCTTTACAAAAGTAAAACAACTATAAGCAGGGTTCCAATACTAGGTAAGAGCTCGAAATAAGTGCTTGTCCACTTTGACATCGAGTATATAGGGCAGATAATCATAATTACAGTAAAATAGTTGCTTGATCTCGTCATCCCATTGATCCCATACTTCTTTCATCTCTTGAAGATTATTTTGGGTTACGCTGATACGAGTGAAATCCCATAACTCTGACACTTACCCCTCTGTAAGACTATCACCTTTCTCTTGCTGTGTTGTCTCGACCCATATCCGGGCGATCGCATTATCCTCTACTTTATCAAGAAACCCCCTTTCCATGACAAGTTATCTATTTAGAAACCGAATGTGAATCAACACCTTTTTTGTGATGAAAATTCTATGCAATTACAATAAAAGTAAAACAAAACAAGTCATTACTTCATACACAATTTAAAGCAAGCGAAGAATAATAAGTAAAGCACCTCCTCGGGTAACCACTAGGGTTTGGTATGGCTCTACCTAAGGTGGGCTCTTAAGGCTCGCTATATGGGGTTCGGTTCTAAAGTAAAGGTACTTGAACTAGCAGATTCCTCGATCCTCACCCATTATAGGCTCATGTAGACCTAGTTCAATTCAGGGGAATACATTTCCTTATGGCTATACGGAGATGAAAATCTCATGAAGCCATAGGTACGGATGTATTCCGAAAGTGATCCATTGTCCTATACGGAGGTGAAGACCTCATGAAGGAATAGCTTCTCACTCCCACTTAAAAGGGTAAAATCGGCCGATTATGCAATGCAATGTGCAGAAAATATATCCAGTAAAACAATTGTAAATAATAATAAAGATCGCAACAAAGACATATGAAATGCAACGAAAGGATCGTGCATTTAAACCAAGTTTTCAATTTTCGACAAAGAGACAAAAAGTAATCAATTCGTGGCTTGAATCACTTATTTTTGGGTCCCCGGCGGAGTCGCTAAGCTGTCGAAACCTTTTTTTTTGAAAAAAGGGGTCGACTTTTTATTTTGAAAACAAAAATGAAAAATGGAAGTCGTCACCAATCATTTTTTACGAGGTGTAATCGGATCACCTCACAATTTGATCATTTTAATAAGAAGTTTGATTTATTAAAATGATGATTTTGGTCTACGAAATTCAGAAAAACGGGTTCGGGAGTCGGGTACGTACGAGGAAGGATTAGCACAAAATTGGTACCTAGTTGACTAATTAATGTCTTAGTGTCGGGAATTGAGAATTTGAAAAGATTAAAAATATGATCCTTTGTTAAAATATTATTTAATTGAATTTTTTTTGAGAAAAGGGCGTATTCTATGTTAATTCGGGCAAAGAATTATGTCTTGTAAGTTAGGCACAATATCTTAAATCCCTAAAATGAGAATAAACACCGAAAATTATTTATTTTAAAAGAAATTTGATTATCTTGCTTTTAGAAAAGAAACCATAGTCTGTAAGTTAGAACACAATCTTTTTTTAATTCCCGAGAATATTTAAAATTCGTGCTTTAAAAATGTTTGTTTATTTGGATTCATCGAGAAAATCAAAACCCCGTAAGTTAGGGAATGACTTTTCGAATTCCAAAATACGAAATATTACTTGTTTAAAACAACATTTTTAATGTGTTGGGTAAAATGTAGCACGATTTTGTAGTAAAATGAGAGAAATAAATCACGGTACTAACATGCATAACAGAATAATAATAAATGTGAAATGTGAATGGCAATAATAAGGAAAAAATAAAATAAAATAAAGAAATAAGCTATATAATTATAAAGAAAAATAATAGGTAAAAACTAAATAAAAATAATAAAAAATATAAAAATATAAAAAAAATAGAACCTAAAAGTAAACCAATAAATAAATAAATAATATGTAAAATATATTAAAAATAATAATAATGATAATGATAATAATATTAATATAAATAATACAAATACTAGAAGTTTGAAATTATATAAAACGATATAAATAAATAATAAAATGAATACAATAAAATAAATGAATTTAAAAAATAATAATAGGTAAATAAATACAAAGAAAGAAATATAATACTAATAGTAATAATAATGCTAAATTAATTAATTTAATAATAAAATGAAAAAAATAACAAAAAGGACTAATTTGAATTTTAAAACAAAATTTTGGGAAAATCAGAAATAAATAAAAGGAAAAGAACCAATCTGAACGCGCAAATAACAAGGACGGACCAAAATGGGAAATAATCCCCACCCTCCAAAACACGCAGCTTAAAGGTGGACCAATATATAAATCAAAGTAAATTATAGGGCAAGAATTAAAAATGAAAGAAACTTAATTGGAAAAAACATTAAAAAGCAGAAGGGCTGAAGGTGCAATTAGCCCTTCTGATTAAAAACGCGTGGATCCTAGCTTGGAGTGGATCGGATCGGGTCGGGTCGGGTAAGGGCAAAATGACGTCGTTTTGGTGCCTGAGAAACCTGCCCAAAACGACGTCGTTTTGGAGGCTTATTTAAGGAAAAAATTTAGAAAAAAAAATCATTTTCAGCCTGTTTTTTTTTTTAAAAATCTTCCCTCCCCCTTTTTATTTTCTCTAAAAAGCCCCCTTGTCCGGCGAGAGCTTCGATTAGTCACCGCCGCGTCGACCACTGGTTGCTAGCGCCAGTGCCGCCGTATACGTCGGCCAGAAGGTAATTTTTTTTAAACTCTTCATATATATATAAATAGTTTTGAAAAAAAAAGGAAAATAAAGAAATATGTATGTACATAAACAGTTTCGAAAGAAAGGAAAATAAAGAGAAAAAATAAAAATAAAAAAAACTTAGCACGCTTTGAACTTTGTTTTTTTCCTTCTTCATCTGCTTGTGGTTTTCTTATTGTTTGTATATATGAATCTTTTTTGTTGTATTCAAAAAATGTCCGAATAGAAAATCAAAATACATTGGGTTCATATGATTTTATAGCCATTTACAACTTGCTTTAACTAAAATAATTATTCTGCCTTTTTTGCAGGTAAACGGGTGGTGCTGACGGTGCTGTAGTGGCGGCGTCAGAATGGCAGAGGGCAGTAGTCAGTGGCGGCTGATCAGAAGACCCTAGGTGCGGCGCACTTAGGGTTTAGTTATTTTTACTTTTTTTTTTATTTTGGGCTGCATTATTGGGTTTCGAGTTTGGTTGGCTTTTATTGGGTCTGTAGTAGATTTAATATTAGGCTGATTTGCTTAATTTGGGTCTGGTTTGAGATTAGCTTTAGTTTGGATTGTTTGGGTTTAGGTTCTACCTATTGGCTTCGAGTTAAATTGAGCTTGTACAATGTTTTTTTTTCGAAACTGACGTAAAAGAATTGATTAATTACATAAATTACCCAAGTAAAAAATTTTCTATAAAAATGATTAATTTGCTATAGTGCACACTGGTGCTGCCATTCCAATGATGTCACCACCACCATCAATTACCCCTTTTAGATTAGCTGAAAAAAGATGAAACATGAGATAATAACGGCTCCAAATTAAATGATTTTCAAATTTTTAGTTTATTTACATGTTAGCTTTATCCTCTTTTAAAATTAAATATAAATAACCCTTAAAAATATAAGAATCTCATTTTTTTTATTTTTTTAAAAAACAATAAACTTAAAAAACCATATAAAATTTTTATTTTTAAGTAGGGCCATTTTCGTAATTAATCAAAAAATTTGAGTTACTTCTAAACAAAAGCCATGGAATCGCCGCTTGTTTCAGGATTGCAGCAGTAATGGGGAAGAGGTGGAAGGCTATTAAAAATGGTGATCTCTTCATCCCTGAGTCAGTAAATGTCCTTATACATTTTTTCACACAACATATCCTTATATCATCAACTGAGATTTCATCACCAAAGTATCCTTGTTAATCTCATAAATTTTTGTTTTATTTAATGGAGGAAGATTATTAGAAAATTTTGTTGCTGAATAAAATCCTCAGTCAAAAAATGACTATGATTTTGTAAGACACAGTTTTCCTTAAATTCAACTTTTCCTTTGGAAGAGAGATATATATTCTAATAGGTTTACTTATATGCCATTCTAATAGGTTCACAAATTCAACTTTTCTATATATATTTATGATTCAGGAAAATCTTTATTGAAGCTTCCTTCATGCATAATATAAAGCTGGTCATTGAAAACTTCAGCATCAAGTTCACTATTTTTTATTTACTTCATTTGCGGATTCTATTGGTTCAACTTCTCTTTTATATGCTGTCTGACTGCAATATCTCCTTGCTTCTCTATTTCCATGGCGATTGGGTTCATCGACTTGCTTCAATCATCGCTTCTGATTCCATTTCTTTTCACTCTCCCCTTTGTCAATTCACTAAATTTCCAGATATCTCGCTTTGATTCAAATGCAAGCAACATTCTCTATCAAGGTGATGCAAAACCTTCCGTTGGAGCCATTGAGTTTAACCTGATCAATTATATAAACCGAGTTGGATGGGCAACATATGCTGAGAAGGTGCCAATTTGGGACTCAAGCACAGGAAGGCTCACCGACTTCAGTACGCGCTTCTCCTTTTACATATCTATTCAAGGTTCAGATTATGGTCATGGACTTGTCTTCTTTCTCGCTCCTGTTGGCTCTCAAATCCCACCAAATTCAGCTGGTGGCTTTTTGGGATTATTTAATACAACAACCAGCGATTCATCTCAGAACCAAATCGTTCTCGTTGAGTTCGACACGTTTGAAAATCCTGAATGGGATCCAACTGGTATTGGTAGTCATGTTGGGATAAACGAAAACTCAATTTCTTCAGCAAATTATACCAGATGGAATGCTAGCTTTCATAGTGGAGATACGGCAGATGTAGTCATTAGCTACAACGCTACTACTAAGAACTTAAGTGTCTCTTGGAGCTATCAAAAGACCAATAATCCTCGAGAGAATTCTAGTCTTTCATATCAAATCGATCTGATGACGGTTTTACCAGAGTGGGTCATGGTCGGATTTTCTGCTGCTACAGGTCAGTACGTAGAGAGGCATATACTCCAATATTGGGAATTCGATTCAAGTTTAACTGTGGCAGAGGATACAAGCGGCAACAAAGCAAGAAATGTTAGAATAGTTGTTAGTATTGTAGTTCCTGTGGGTGTTCTGATAGCTGGGACTATTATAGCTTTTATAATTTGGAGGAGGAAGAAGCATGCGAAAAGAACATCAGAAAGAACAAACTTGACATCAATGAATGATGATCTTGAACGAGGAGCTGGACCAAGAAGGTTTTCTTATACTGATCTTGCCTCAGCTACGAATAACTTCTCGGAGCAAAGAAAGTTGGGTGAGGGAGGCTTTGGTGCAGTTTATAGGGGTTACCTGAATGATCTGAATGTGGAGGTTGCTGTTAAAAGGATTTCAAGTGGGTCCAAACAAGGGAGAAAAGAGTATGTAACTGAAGTGAAGGTGATTAGCCAATTGAGACACAGGAATCTGGTGCAACTAATTGGTTGGTGCCATGATAAAAATGATTTCATACTTGTCTATGAATTCATGCCAAATGGCAGCCTTGATTCCCACCTCTTTGGTAGGAGAAGTCCACTGAAATGGTCTGCGAGGTACAGAATATCGCTTGGATTGGCATCTGCACTTCTGTATCTTCATGAAGAGTGGGAGCAGTGTGTGGTGCATCGAGACATTAAATCAAGCAATGTAATGCTTGATTCTAGTTTCAATGTCAAGCTTGGTGACTTCGGATTGGCTAAACTAATGGACCATGAGCTAGGTCCTAAAACAACTGGATTGGCTGGAACTTTAGGCTACTTGGCTCCAGAGTACATAAGCACAGGTAGGGCTAGTAAGGAGTCAGATGTTTATAGCTTTGGGGTAGTCCTTTTAGAAATTGCAACTGGAAGGAAATCTGTTGATCCTGGAAGAAAATCTGACATGGGATTGGTTGAGTGGATTTGGGGTCTTTATGGGACAGGAGAGCTAATTTTGGCTGTTGACGACAAGTTGGGCAAGGAATTTGATGAGAAACAAGTGGAGTCTTTGATGATTGTTGGACTGTGGTGTGCTCACCCAGACTGTAATTCAAGGCCATCAATCAGGCAAGCAATTCAAGTTCTTTATTTGGAGTCACCGTTGCCAAATCTTCCAGTCAAGATGCCTGTTCCTACATATCAAGTATCTTTACCATCAGTCTCCTCCTCCTCCGAGCCTTCAGTAACATATTCAAGCATGAATTTGGGGCGTTAAACATGATTTGCCTTCATCTGGATGTGCTTCTAGTTTCATTTTCCTTTTCTTTTTAGTTTTGACATCTCATGTTGATGTATAAACACTTGTATAGTTACTGAGAAGAATTTAGTTCCATCCGACTGTAGCTTAACCCTTTTCGTTCTGTAATAAAGATAGATTAACATGTTTGTCTTGAATGTCTTTGCTGGTCACAGATAAATTTTGGTTCATATATTGAGTTCTAAGGCAAGAAAATGAAAAAAAGTTGATCACCATTTAGACAGCCTCGAAATGACTCAAACACGATTTGATTTGAACCCGAAATTATAAAAAAAAATAACTTGAAATGAGCATAAAAAATAACTTGAACGACTCAAAATAAAAATGATCTAAAACTGAAAAAATTGAAAATTATAAATTCGTGTTAAATTAATCTATTAATGTGATCCAAAATCAACTAGATCCACTCAATTCTAACTTCTAATTTGCATACATATACCTGAGTTGAATCAAAATATGACAAATAAGTTGGGTTTATTCTTTAAATTAACCTTTCTCTTGCCTTGCTTATCAAGGGAAAGTTACACTTACAAAAATTAATATATTCATCAATATTACTAAAATATTACAAAGTAGCTGTCTTACCCTTATAAAATTATGATTAAAGTCAAACCTAGAAATGAAGATATTTATATTATACAGGAAATTGAACCTTAAAAAAGTGTTTCCTTGGCAGCAAAGACGGGAAGAAAACTTTGGTTTCAATGCCCTACTCTTATCTTGGTTTAAGGTTATTATCCTTTTGGACATATATAATAAGTTTATATTATTTTATTTAACACATAAATTATTGACAGATACTTTTTATAATAACTTTTTTATGTTGGTATAAAATTATGTTAAAAAATATATATATCCTTGTTTGTCATAAGCATGAGACTTTTGACTTTAAAATACCTTGGGAAATAAAAATATACGGATGACTCTATTTCCCTTTTTATATTGTTATTAATGAATTGATGACTCGATATTGAAAGGAGATATTTTAATTTCCAGGCCGAGTAAGCTTTTATAATCATGCCTTCTAAGATGGTTACCTGTAGTTGACTTGTTGCCTAGTTTTGAACCACTCCCACGTAAAATTGAAGCTTAAGAAATTTTTGGTTCTACTTTTTTTAAATTACGCAATGAAGGTATGGCAGCAAGATTGAAACATAGGCAATTTGAACTGGAGGGTTAGGTGTACCAAGACCAATATATTATTACTAGGATTCTCCATGTAATGAAAGTCAATTGATTGATCTTTATAATTGGCCAAAAGGAAGATACTTTCAGATGTCTTTTATTTGTGCAATACATCGACAGATTATAGATTCCATTGAAGCTGTTCTGTCCTGGCGTTTCATTTGCAAATTATTTTTGAATTTCTTTAAAGACTGGGGAGAGAGGGACAAGTTTCATTATGGTGAAGAGTTGGGACTATTCTAATGATTTAGTGGTGAACCTGAATCATTGCTGTTTTGACTTTATTTAAAATAATTCTTCAAACAATTATGAAGATAGAGATTTCATGTTTAAACTAGGAATGACATTAATCTAAACCTGAATATTGTCTTAGTTTATCAACTTGAAATCGTAACCTCTAATAAGTATTCAATTATCCAAGCTGATGCTTAGTTGGCAAGTCCCTTTTTTTTTCTTAATTAGAAAAAAAATATAAGTCAATTGAACAAGAAGTATAATGATAAAAAATTTATGTTCCAAGTCTTTAATTGACACTCATTGAGTTCAATCTCATTAAAAAACAATGTAAGAATTTCGTCTTCAATTCAGATGCCAGCTACCTAAGATTGACCATATATTTTTCTTCTACTCCTCAACTGTCTTAGAAAAAGAGACTCAAATCAGAATGTTTAAGTCGATATAGTTTATATATAGAAGCTCACTTTTATTATATAGATTCCAACTTAAACATGTCTTGTTGCAGACTAAACTCACTAACCGGTCGTTGGCGTTGTTACTTCAATTTAAGGTTGACTCTTCTTTGCCGGCGGAAAACGTGCAATTTTTTTTTTTATATTTTTCTGGGAAATGATTATCCTTGTCTGCTATAAGTTATGTAGTTGACCCGAGCCTTGAGAATCAAGATGTAAGGTAATCCTATAATTATCATTGATAGACAAGCTTGCCAGTTTCAGGAGTAGCACTGTTGAATGCCCTCGACATACTAACATGCCGAGATCCTTTTATAACATACTTGTTTTACCCTTTTTTTATTGGCTCTTGCTTGTTCCTTTAGCCAGTTCAATCAACTTTCACATTCCTCGGTTCGACCCTAATGCAAATGACATTTTCTATCAGGGAGATGCAACAGCTTCAGTTGGAGAGATTGAATTTAACAAGCTCAATTATCTTTGTCGTGTTGGTTGGGCCACATATGGTGAGAGGGTGAGGCTTTGGGACTCTAACACTGGGAAGATGTCCGACTTCACCTCCCGTTTCACAGTCACCATTGACACCCAGGGTTCATCAAATTCTGGCCATGGGGTTGCATTCTTCCTTGCTCCTGCTGGATCTCAAATCCCACCAAACTCAGCTGGTGGCTTTTTAGGCCTGTTTAATACTACAACCTCTGATTCATCCACGAACCAAATAGTTCTTGTTGAATTTGATACTTTTCCAAACCCTGAATGGGATCCTCCAGTTCAGCATGTGGGGATAAACAAGAACTCCATTGCTTCAGCTGTCTATACACCTTGGAATGCTAGCTTTCACAGTGGAGATCCTGCGGATGTACTGATTACTTACAATGCCACCTCTAAGAATTTGAGTATGTCCTGGAGCTACAAAAAGACCAACAATCCGAAAGAGAACTCTAGTCTCTCTTATCAAATTAATCTGATGGAGGTTTTGCCAGAGTGGGTTATGGTTGGTTTTTCAGCTGCTACAGGTATGTATTCAGAACGACACACACTGCATTCATGGGAATTCAGTTCAAGTTTGGATATAAAAGAGACAAGTGGAAAGAATGCGAAAAAGACTAGAATTATAATTGCCACTTCGGTTTCAGCGGCTGTCTTGCTAGCTGGAATCCTGATATCATTTATGATTTTGTGGAGAAGGAAACAGATACTGGAAAGGAATAGAAGAGTGGCATTGAAAGTAGCATCAATTACTGATGACTTCGAAAGAGGAGCCGGACCAAGAAGGTTCACATTTGAAGAACTTGTTTCAGCAACCAACAACTTCTCCAATGAGAGGAAGTTGGGTGAAGGTGGGTTCGGTGCTGTTTACAGGGGTTACTTAGCAGATTTAGATATGGCGGTTGCTGTCAAGAAGATATCAAGAGGTTCCAGGCAAGGAAAAAGGGAGTACATAACCGAGGTGAAGATCATTAGCCAGTTAAGGCATCGGTATCTTGTTCAACTTGTGGGTTGGTGCCATGATAAAGGTGAATTTCTACTCGTGTACGAGTTCATGCCGAACGGTAGCCTTGATTCTCATCTCTTTGACAAGAAAACGCTTCTTACTTGGACTTCAAGGTACAAAATTGCTCAGGGTTTGGCCTCTGCAATGCTCTATCTCCATGAAGAGTGGGAGCAATGCGTGGTGCACCGTGATATAAAATCAAGCAATGTAATGCTGGATTTAAGCTTTAATGTCAAGCTCGGGGACTTCGGGTTGGCTCGGCTTATGGACCATGACCTAGGCTGGCAAACAACCAGGTTGGTTGGAACATTAGGTTACATGGCACCTGAATACATAAGCACAGGTAGAGCTAGTAAAGAATCTGATGTATTTAGCTTTGGAGTGGTTGCGTTAGAAATTGCCACTGGCCGAAAGGCAATTAATCCTTTAAAACAAGGTTCTGAAACGAGTTTGGTTCACTGGATTTGGCATCTGTATGAAATCGGAGAGCATCTGTCGGCAATTGATGAGAGACTTAATACAGAGTTTGACAGGGACCAGGTGGATTGTTTGATGATCGTTGGATTATGGTGTGCGCACCCTGACAGTAGTCTGAGGCCTTCAATAAGGCAAGCTATTCAAGTCCTGAATTTTGAGACCGATCTGCCAGAACTTCCAAGGATAATGCCAACTCCTGTTTATGTTCCCACTGCATCTGTCAGTTCTAGTGAGCCTTCCATAACCACATCAAGCCTTCAAATTGGCCGCTGAGCCAGTTCACATCCGAGTTTGAGGACAATGGATCGTGCATCTTTTGTTCAATTTGAAAACATATATGATTGTATCGAATAATATGTTTTGAGTTAGGATTATTTTCCGTTTATGCAAAAAAAACACCAGAATCAGTTCTCAGAATAATAATATTCAAAATTACTTTTAACGATGCATTAAATTTAGTGGAATAATAAGAATCAAGCCACAATCTTGCTAGATGCATGATTAGTAATGACCAGGAAAGGTTTCTCGTATAGCTGTGTTTTGAATTACCTGAAAAGACAATTTTATTTAAAAAAAAACCAGAATCAGTTCTCAGAATAATAATATTCAAAATTACTTTTAACGATGCGTTAAATTTAGTGGAATAATAAGAATCAAGCCACAATCTTGCTAGATGCATGATTAGTAATGACCAGGAAAGGTTTCTCGTATAGCTGTGTTTTGAATTACCTGAAAAGACAATTTTATTTAGAAAAACAACCAAAACAAAAATAACTAAAATAAGAAACTTATGAGCAAAAAATAAATTAAAAATAATAATTAAATCAACGAAAATTAGAAAAAATAAAATAAAATGGAAGATCTAATAGTAAATTGATGGATATGATGGATAAATATAGAAGTGTCTAATTGAACCCTTATATATTTATCCATCATATCTCAACAAACTCAATTAAATGTTCTAATCAATCATCTAAGAAATAATTCTTTACAAATTGAAGGATGAAAAATTAATTTCCATGACTCATTGAAGAAAAATCGAAATAAATCTTGCACAAAAAAAATTAAACCCCAAAGTTAAAAACTTTATTAATGAAAACAATTGTGTCCCTAATAACAATGAACAAGCCTTTACTCTAATTAATCTAAATAATGAGTAGTTTTAAACTATACTTTCTTATTTTACCAACAAACATAAAACTCCTAAACAACTTAAAATACTTAAAAAGATTCAAAACTAAATAATAAAACTTAATAAATACAATATTGGACTCATATATAATAAAAATTAAGCCTACAAATTAAACCCAAACTCAAATTAAAAGCCCAAACTTGTCATTTCCGTAATAATCTCATACAGAAATTTTACTCGTGTAGTTTTCACTAAAACTATCATAACTTGAGCTCCCATCAAATTATGCATGTTTTGTATTGTCTTGTTAACACATCTAAATTCAAAAATACTTGATCCCATCTAAAAAGTCATCGCAAGTTGGTTGATTTTCCAAACTTGGAAATTAATAGCTTTAGTGAATGAAATTTAATGAATTTCACCCTATCCGTACATGCAACATACAATTATGCATGTTTTGTTTTACTTGTTAACAGACTCATCTATCAGGGGATGCAATAATCTTAAACATAAAACTAGTATAACAAATAGCAAGACAGCCTTGTGAAGCAACTATTGATTGAAAGATGTATTGGAACATAATAGACAATATTTCTCTTGCAATTTGTAAAATTGTCTTGATTTTTAATAAAAAGAAAATGCAGCATGTTGAATTGTCCACTAGAAGAGATGTATTGAAGATCTTCAATGAAGTCACTGGCGCTTAAGGCAAAAAATAGACATTTGGTTTTTTAAAGTATATTGTACTTTTCTTTTGTTTTCTTGGTAATGGTATAAATTAAGGCTAATGAGTTATCAGATATGACTGAAAATGGTTAAATAAATACTTGAAAGCAAAAAAAAGAGTAATGTTGTCTATCTCATGTTTTATTGTCATCTGTTTTAGTTTTATTTTTTTAGTTTTTCATAGTTGAACTGAACTTGCGAGAAAATGGCTCTATCTGATTGTTCAAGGTAGTTTCATAAGCTAAAACCCAACTGCAGATAGAACTGTGAAGGAAAAGCAATAACGATATTAGTTTAATATTGTCTCTGATAGTGTGTATATATATTAATGTTCTATGCCTTGAAAGTTTGTTTCGATAAAGTTAAGTTGAGGCTTTAATAAATTAAGTACCTCTGCTATAAAATTTTCATCCAGCAATAGCTAGCCCTTTCTCTGGCTTATTGGGTTGCTTCAGCTCCTTGCATTCCTTCCGTTATTCTTGTTGGCGTTTTCAAAGAGACAAAGAACAAAGGAGCAAAAAAAAAAAAAAAAAAAAAAACAGCAAAAACGTTGCTGAACTTATCTGTATTTTATTTCTTTAAAAAGACACCATATATACTCAAAAGACACTATATATACTCAAAACAATACCAAATACAACCAAACTTTTAATTACTCCCACTAATAACCTTGTAATTTTGAAATATTTGCTTGCACTTATGTCAATCAGCACCTTAACACATTAAAACATAAGCAAACCAAGTTCATTCTTAACTAAATGAAACTACAAGGAACTAAACAAAAGACTAGCACGCAAACAAGACACAATGTGTATGCACCAAGTTTCAGTTGCATCTCGCACGCTCGTGGGTCAACTAGCAGTTTAATAGTTAGCAGGTGGAACGACGAACATGTGCAAGTATATACAATCATAGCAAGTAATAAAGTGATAAATATATTAAGTTATTGTCTCTACAGGGATTGTACAAACAAATATTTACGAAATATAAACTTAAGCAAATTGGTGGTAATTGAAAAATATTTTGAGGAAAGTGAGCTATTACCTATACTAAAAATTAACTAAGTAACAAATTAAATTAAATTAAAACACAAGGTGAAAACAAATCTTTAACAAGTTTAATCAATTTGACATGTGTGTTAGATTAATTTTATTCATTAACTTAGAATTATTAAAACAATGTTTATGATGTTACAGATAATACCATGGCAACTTGGTCTTTTGTTAACCGATGCAAACATACTTATTAAAATCAATTAATCTTTCTAGCTTATGTCTATGTTAAATTTGTAACACCCTCAATCTGATTCGATTGATCGAATTTGGATCTACACACACACATACACACACACACACAAGGAATATTTCCTTTAAGTACGCCATTGAGAGCCTCATGATAATGTGCAACATATTCCAAGTTTGCCACGAAGAATGTCCTTTCAAAGTCTGCTTTAGAGATCACTCTTTCAGACTTCGCCACGAAGGTTGCCCTTTCAGAGTCTGCCACCAAGGCGTTTCCTTTCAGAATCTTGCCACAAGGGCTATTCATTCAAGAATTCGCCATGTGACAGCCCAAAATTGACCCTAGTCGGGAAGTGGTTTCGGGACCACTAAACGAGTCATAAAAATAATTAACCGTCATAATTGATGCTCATTATATGTACATGTGCATGTGTGAAAATTTCGTGTTTGAATTTTGGTAATTGTAAGTGAATTTTATCAAATAGGACTTATGTGAGAAAATTTTGAAATGTGCTAGGCAAATGCAAAGTGGCCTATTAATGCATATTGTGAAAATGATGGGTTTGCATGTCAATTTACCCAAATTAAGGCATAGTGGCCGGCCATGCTATGAGTGGAAACATGTCACAAACATGTTATGTTAGTGAGGTATGTTAGGAAAAATAAAATAAGGAGTATGGATAATAAAGAAATGGAAACAAAAAAAAAAGTGTGTGGTTGTTTCCCCCCCCCATTGCCGTGAGTTAAAGAAAAGAAAAGAAAAATTTTGTTCATCCTTTTTCATCTTCTTTTGGCCGAAAATTCTAAGGAAGGAGGAAGGAGTTCTTGCTTCATGTTTGGTTTGGAAGAGGATTAGGAGGAGGTTTGGCCATACTTGTATCTAGATCAAGGTATGTTTGAGGTTGTGCCATGAGATTCATGCATGTTTTTTAGTTGCTAGCTTGAGTTCTAATTAGCCCATGGTTCAAATCTTTGCTATGTCATGGGGATGATATTCGGCCTAGGTGGATTTTGTGTTAATGCCATGGCATGCTAAATATGAAGCTTGTTAATGATGCATGTGATGGTGGATTAATGATTCTTGAATCTTCTTTTAGCATTTTTGAGTGAGCACATATGTGCATTGGTTGCTAGATGGAGAAGAATCGGCTAGCAAGTTGTGTGCTAAGGCCGAATATAATTTTTGTATATTAATGAGTAATGCATGTGTTAAATTGATGGAAAGGGAGAGGATGCTTTACTAGTGTATATATGTGTGTATTAGCCAAGTTTTGAACTTGAAACAAAATGGTGTTTAGTCAATACAAGTAACCATACTTGTAGAATGTATTAAGTGTTGCAATCGGCCCCAAGATAGACATGTATGTTCGGCCACATGAATAAGTACATAAGCTATGTGTATGTTCGGCCATAGGTAGCCTATTGATGGCTTTAGCTTGACTTAGAAAATTCGGCTAAGGGGAAATATTAGCTAGTATGTTGAATTCGATTCGTGATTTCGTACACATGTGACTCTAATGTCTAATGTATATATGGGCTAAGTACCTTGAGCTTCTCTTTTGATGTTCGAATGAATTGTATTAAATTGCTTGATGTGATTAAAAATGCGTATGACCATTGTGTATTTGAGCTAAAAGGGTGGCCATATGACCTATCAAACTCCTTGTCATATTCGGCCATAAGCTAGCAAAATGAGACTTTAATGAGTTAAATTTGTTTGAATTAGCTCAAGAGCTTAGAGGACCCCAGTTGGATAAGGGAAAGGAAAAAGTGGTCGAGTAGCCATCGGAATCGTTCGACAACATCCGAGGTAAGTTCTTGAGTAAAAGAGCTTAAATTATGATTTGATTAGATCATGTTTTAAGCAAATCAAAATCATGCTCTTTGTGTGTGGCTATTGAGCCGAAATTGCAAGAATGATAAGTGTCTTGTGTTTGAGTTTTGCTAATGAAAACGAAATACGAATGTGCCATGATTTATTGTTAAATGTGCATGGTTATTTGAATGATGTCCGGGCTAAGTCCCGAAGGCTTTGTGCTAAGTGACCATATCCGGACTAAGATCCGAAGGCATTTGTGCGAGATACTAATTCCGGGCTAAGCCCGAAGGCATTTGTGCGAGTTACTAAATCCGGGTTAAGTCCCGAAGGCATTTGTGCGAGTTACTATAACCGGGCTATGTCCCGAAGGCATTTGAACGAGTAGCTATATCCGGCTAAATTCCGAAGGTACGTGATTTGGGAATGAATGATCTTGCTGTAAAAATTTCAGTTAATACACTTGAAACATCCCAACATTGAGGTATGTTTCGTATGTGCTTTGAATTAGTTGAGCCCTTACAAATAAGTATTCGCTCAGTTGATAAATGAGCTACCGGCCTTTGGCTAAGTTGATCTTTGTGTATGAATAAAAGGGTTGGTAATGTGAAGTAAGTATGATATTGAAAAATTGTGCATATGAAATTATCCGTTTAGCTACATGAATGCTATACTTTTGTTGTGCTGGAATCCCTTGCTCAAAACTTACTAAGCATAAATTGCTTACTCCGTCTCCTTGATTCTCTGTTTTATAGATTTTGGTTCTCCAGCTATCGGACTCGGGATTTTGAAGTCGAAGTCGCCCACACTATCAAAGCCCCCCCTTTTGGTACAATTTTGGTTGAACTTCGAAATGGCATGTATAGGACTACCCTTTTTGTTGGGGGTCATGGACCCTTTGGACTTGTATAATTTTGGATAGCCATGCGAAAATGGCTTATATATGTTTGAGTATAATGTTATAATCATTTGGTATGGATATGGTTATTGAGAGGTGTGGATATGCTTAACAAGGATTGGCCATGGGAATGGTTAATCACTATCATAATTTGTGCTATTTATGCTAAAAGGGCTAGTTGAATCATGGAAACTATGAAATAGGTAAAGTCTACCTTAAAGGCATATGCTGACAGCAGTAGTGATGTAGATTTCGAAAATCACTAAAAATAGTAGGAAGGGAATTAAATAGTGAATAAATTATGTAAACGAACCTTGATGAATCTATTTTCATAGGAAAGTAACGAAACGATCATATGGACAGTATGTTAAGAGATATTCAGGTTCTCGTAAGACAGGGCCAGAACGGTTTCTGGATTCCCTGTTTCGACTTTGGAAATTCATTATAAATTAACCAGAGATAATTAGGAGTCATTACATATATGTATAGATTCCTCTTTGAGTCTAGTTTCTATAGAAACAAACGACATCAGTATTGAAGCCCTGTACAGGGAGATATCCAAGTAGTAATGCGCAAAGGTCAGTGTAGTCGATCCCTGTAACATGGGAGACTTTGACTAATAAACTGTACTAATTGGCCCAACCAAAAATTCTAGAAAAAAATATGTAGATGTGCATATGAGTCTAGTTTCAGGGAAAATTTACAGAACTGGATTCCGAGTTTCTGAACTCAAGATATGATTTTTAAAGTGACTAGTATGCAGATTGGCAGCGTCTGGGAAATTTTTTTATAAGTGGTTTAAAGTCTGTTAACACCTCGTGTTCGACTCCGGTGACGGTCTCGGGTTTGGGGTGTTACATTTGATTGGTATCAGAGCTACGGTTTAGTCGATTCTAGGACTACCGTAATGCGTTGGGTCTAGCTATACATGCCATTTTATGTGATTATTTGATAGTGTGGTGATTTCTGACAATTGTAAATGTGTTTATTTATAGTAATGGATCCCGATCCCGACCGAGCGGTAGCTGATGATCTTGAAAGTGTAGCGCCTGCTCCCGCACAAGGGACAGCGCCGACGGACTCTCAACCTAATGCTAGTAACCCGAATGATGAAGCTAGACAAGCTTTCTATAGCGTGATGAATGATTGGTTCAACCAATACATTCGAACTAATACGGCTGTTCCACAACCTCCATTCCCGACTAATACCACCCCCGCACCTACAATACCTCCGGAAACTGACCAAATAAGGTCAAATAAGCCCCCAGTTGACAGAATCCGAAAACATGGGGCTACTGAATTTAAATCTACGGATAGCGACGATGCCAAGCAAGCTGAATTTTGGTTGGACAACACTATCCGGGTACTCGATGAGCTATCTTGTACACCCGATGAATGCCTAAAGTGTACTATCTCCTTGCTACGCGATTCTGCCTACTATTGGTGGAGTACTCTGACTTCTGTTGTGCCCCGAGAGCAAGTAACTTGGGAGTTTTTCCAAACTGAGTTTCGGAAAAAGTATATCAGTCAGAGATTTGTTGATCAAAAACGGAAGGAATTTCTTGAGCTTAAGCAAGGTTTTATGTCAGTTACTGATTACGAGTGAAAATTTGTTAGACTTAGTAGGTACGCTCGGGAATGTGTTTCGTCCGAGGCTATCATGTGTAAACGCTTCGAGGATGGGCTGAATGAAGATATAAAAATGTTCGTGGGCATTCTTGAAATACGAGAGTTCGTAGTACTTGTCGAGCGAGCTTGTAAAGCCGAAGAGCTTAGAAAAGAAAAACAAAAAGTTGATGTGGGAACTGGAGAGTTTCGTAAAAGATCCTCGGGAAAGTCTCTTCAACAGGCATCGAAGAAATTTCGAGATGATGTGGGCCGGTCTAGAGGCACTTCGGGCCTTTTTAGACGAGATCGTGATCGACCCCTGTGGGTACACGAGGCACTTCGGTCGCCAGTGTTGGGAATGAACGTCGAGACAGAACGAAATGTCGATATTGCGGTAAATGGCATTCGGGGAGTTGTAGATTCCCTGACCGCTCCTGTTACAAGTGCGGATCAGTTGACCACTTTATTAAAGATTGCCCGAGGTTGTCTGAACAGAATGTAAATCAGAGTGGGAAACCGGGTGCTACCACTGCTCGAGGTAGACCATCTGGAAATACGGGCAATGCTAGTGGTGGTCAGAGAGGATCTAGAGATGCTACGACCAGATCCGAGGCTCGTGCGCCTGCTAGAGCTTATGCTATACGTGCCCGCGAGGATGCTTCTTCGCCTGATGTTATTACCGGTACTTTTACTCTCTTTGATACTAATGTAATTGCTTTGATTGACCCCTTGTTCTACTCATTCTTACATATGTGAAACCTTAGCATCCAGTAAGACTTTACCTATTGAGTCTACTAAGTTCGTAATTCGGGTGTCAAATCCCTTGGGTCGTTACGTGCTTGTCGACAAAGTGTGTAAGAAATGTCCCCTAGTAATTCGAGGTTCCTATTTTCCGGCGGACTTGATGCTTTTGCCGTTTGATTAATTTGATGTTATTCTTGGTTTGGATTGGTTGACCGCGCATAATGCGGTTGTGAATTGCAAAAGCAAGACTATTGATTTGAGGTGTGCAAATAACGAGATGATCCGAGTTGAGTCTACGGACTTAAAGGGGTTGTCAGCTGTAATATCCTCAATGTTGGCCCAGAAATATGTAAGAAAAGGGTGCGAAGCATACCTTGCGTATGTACTTGATGACATAGAATTAGAAAAGAAACCCGAATCTGTGCCGGTGGTTTGTGAATACCCGGATGTTTTTCCTGAAGAATTACCGGGTTTACCACCTGTTCGGGAGATAGAGTTTGGTATTGAGCTTGTACTTGGGACTACGCCGATTTCAATAGCTCCGTATCGTATGGCACCAACCGAGTTAAAAGAGTTGAAAGCTCAGTTGCAAGAATTGAGGATAGAGGTTTTGCTCGACCAAGTTTCTCACCTTGGGGTGCACCAGTATTGTTCGTGAAAAAGAAGGACGGAACCATGAGGTTGTGCATTGACTATCGTCAACTGAATAAAGTGACGATAAAGAATAAATATCTGTTACCGCGTATTGATGATTTGTTTGATCAACTAAAAGGAGCCTCAGTGTTCTCAAAAATAGATTTGAGATCGGGCTATTATCAGTTGCGAATTCGAGATTCGGACATACCCAAAACTGCCTTCAGAACGAGATATGGTCACTACGAATTCTTAGTGATGCCGTTTGGGCTCACTAATGCCCCTGCGGTATTTATGGATTTGATGAATCGGATCTTCAGACCATATTTGGATCGGTTCGTAGTTGTGTTCATTGATGACATCTTGGTCTATTCAAGAGATGAGACCGAACATGCTGAGCACCTGAGACTAGTGTTGCAAATTTTGCGGGATAAGCAGTTATATGCTAAGTTCAGTAAGTGTGAGTTCTGGTTAAGAGAGGTTAGCTTCTTGGGTCATGTGGTATCTGCATCGGGTATTCGAGTTGACCCGAACAAAATTTCAGCCATACTTAACTGGAAACCTCCGAGAAATATTACTGAGGTTCGGAGCTTTTTGGGACTCGCCGGTTATTACCGACGATTTGTCAAAGGTTTCTCGATGATAGCCACACCAATGACGAAGCTACTTCAAAAGGATGTTAAGTTCGAATGGATGGAGAAATGTCAGAAAGGTTTTGATCAACTGAAAACTTATTTGACTGAAGCTCCAATTTTAGTGCAACCCGAATCAGGCAAAGAGTTTGTCATTTATAGTGACGCATCCCTACTTGGGTTGGGTTGCGTATTGATGCAAGAAGGTCGAGTGGTGGCCTATGCGTCGAGACAATTAAAGCCACATGAGAAAAATTATCCGACCCATGATCTTGAACTAGCTGCCATCGTATTTGCTTTAAAAATATGGTGACATTACTTATTTGGTGAAAAGTGCCATGTATTTTCGGATCACAAAAGTCTCAAATATTTGATGACTCAAAGAGACTTAAATCTGCGATAAAGACGTTGGCTTGAGTTGTTGAAAGATTACGAGCTTGTCATTGATTACCGCCCGGGAAAGGCTAATGTGGTTGCGGACGCCTTAAGCCGGAAATCATTGTTTGCTTTACCAGCGATGAATGTGCACTTGTCTGTTCTACCCGACAATGTGTTAGTAGTTGAATTAAAAGCCAAACCATTATTGATTCATCAAATTCGTGAAGCCCAGAAAGTTGATGATGAATTGGTTGCAAAACGGGCTGAGTGTGTTCCGAACAAGGAATCGGAGTTTCAAATTGATGATGATGATTGTTTGAGGTTCAAAGTCGTTTGTGTGTTCCAAGGAATTCGGAACTCATTTCGATGATTCTGAACGAAGCCCATTGTAGCCGAATGTCAATTCACCCGGGGAGTACGAAAATGTACAACGATTTGAAACGTCAGTTTTGGTGGCATGGTATGAAACGAGACATCTCCGACTTTGTTTCAAGATGTTTAATATGTCAACAAGTGAAAGCAGAACATCAAGTGCCTTCAGGATTACTTTAGCCGATCATGATACCCGAGTGGAAATGGGATCGAGTCACAATGGACTTTGTGTCTAGACTGCCATTGTCAGCAAGTAAGAAAGATGCGATTTGGGTTGTTGTCGATAGACTGACTAAGTCGGCTCACTTTATCCCCGTGCGTACGGATTTTTCATTGGATAAACTAGCTGAATTGTACGTTTCTCAGATTGTGAGATTACACGGGGTACCTATTTCTATCGTGTCGGATAGAGATCCGAGATTCACCTCACGATTTTGGAGGAAATTGCAAGAAGCTTTGGGTACCAAGCTGCATTTTAGCACTGCTTTTCACCCCCAAACCGATGGTCAATCTGAGCGGATAATTCAGATACTTGAGGATATGTTGAGATGTTGCATCCTCGAGTTCAGTAGTTCATGGGAACGGTATTTACCTTTGATTGAATTCGCTTACAACAATAGTTTTCAATCAAGTATTAAGATGGCACCTTACGAGGCTTTGTACGGTCGTAAATGCCGTGCACCATTGTTTTGGACCGAGCTCGGTGAAAGTAAAATTTTCGGAGTTGATTTGATTAAAGATGCCGAACAGAAAGTAAAGGTAATCCGTGAAAGTCTGAAGGCAGCCACAGATCGTCAAAAATCGTATGCGGATTTGAAACGAAAAGACATTGAATATCAGGTGGGAGATAAAGTGTTTCTTAAAGTTTGCCTTGGAAAAAGGTACTCAGATTTGGCCGTAAGGGCAAGTTGAGCCCGAGATTCATTGGGCCGTACGAAATCTCCGAACGAGTTGGTTCGGTTGCGTATAGATTGATTTTGCCCCCTGAACTTGAAAAGATTCACGATGTCTTTCATGTTTCGATGCTTCGACGTTATAGATTCGATCCGTCACATGTGATTAATCCCTCAGAAGTTGAAATTCAATCTGACTTGAGTTATGAAGAAGAACCGATTCGTATCCTAGCTCGTGAAGTGAAAGAGTTGCGAAACAAAAGGGTTCCGTTAGTTAAGGTGTTATGGCTCAAACACGGGATCGAGGAAGCTACTTGGGAAACCGAGAGCTCGATGAAAGAACGGTACCCAAACCTATTTACCGGTAAGATTTTCGGGGACGAAAATTTCTTAAGTGGGGGAGAGTTGTGACAGCCCAAAATTGACCCTAGTCGGGAAGTGGTTTTGGGACCACTAAACCGAGTCATAAATATAATTAACCGTCATAATTGATGCTCATTATATGTACATGTGCATGTGTGAAAATTTCTTGTTTGAATTTTGTTAATTGTAAGTGAATTTTATCAAATAGGACTTATGTGAGAAAATTTTGAAATGTGCTAGGCAAATGCAAAGTGGCCTATTAATGCATATTGTGAAAATGATGGGTTTGCATGTCAATTTACCCAAATTAAGGCATAGTGGCCGGCCATGCTATGAGTGGAAACATGTCACAGACATGTTATGTTAGTGAGGTATGTTAGGAAAAATAAAATAAGGAGTATGGATAATAAAGAAATGGAAACAAAAAAAAAGTGTGTGGTTGTTTCCCCCCCATTGCCGTGAGTTAAAGAAAAGAAAAGAAAATTTTGTTCATCCTTTTCCATCTTCTTTTGGCCGAAAATTCTAAGGAAGGAGGAAGGAGTTCTTGCTTCATGTTTGGTTTGGAAGAGGATTAGGAGGAGGTTTGGCCATACTTGTATCTAGATCAAGGTATGTTTGAGGTTGTGCCATGAGATTCATGCATGTTTTTAGTTGCTAGCTTGAGTTCTAATTAGCCCATGGTTCAAATCTTTGCTATGTCATGGGGATGATATTCGGCCTAGGTGGATTTTGTGTTAATGCCATGGCATGCTAAATATGAAGCTTGTTAATGATGCATGTGATGGTGGATTGATGATTCTTGAATATTCTTTTAGCATTTTTGAGTGAGCACATATGTGCATTGGTTGCTAGATGGAGAAGAATCGGCTAGCAAGTTGTGTGCTAAGGCCGAATATAATTTTTGTATATTAATGAGTAATGCATGTGTTAAATTGATGGAAAGGGAGAGGATGCTTTACTAGTGTATATATGTGTGTATTAGCCAAGTTTTGAACTTGAAACAAAATGGTGTTTAGTCAATACAAGTAACCATACTTGTAGAATGTATTAAGTGTTGCAATCGGCCCCAAATAGACATGTATGTTCGGCCACATGAATAAGTAATAAGCTATGTGTATGTTCGGCCATAGGTAGCCTATTGATGGCTTTAGCTTGACTTAGAAAATTCGGCTAAGGGGAAATATTAGCTAGTATGTTGAATTCGATTCGTGATTTCGTACACATGTGACTCTAATGTCTAATGTATATATGGGCTAAGTACCTTGAGCTTCTCTTTTGATGTTCGAATGAATTGTATTAAATTGCTTGATGTGATTAAAAATGCGTATGACCATTGTGTATTTGAGCTAAAAGGGTGGCCATATGACCTATCAAACTCCTTGTCATATTCGGCCATAAGCTAGCAAAATGAGACTTTAATGAGTTAAATTTGTTTGAATTAGCTCAAGAGCTTAGAGGACCCCAGTTGGATAAGGGAAAGGAAAAAGTGGTCGAGTAGCCATCGGAATCGTTCGACAACATCCGAGGTAAGTTCTTGAGTAAAAGAGCTTAAATTATGATTTGATTAATCATGTTTTAAGCAAATCAAAATCATGCTCTTGTGTGTGGCTATTGAGCCGAAATTGCAAGAATGATAAGTGTCTTGTGTTTGAGTTTTGCTAACGAAAACGAAATACGAATGTGCCATGATTTATTGTTAAATGTGCATGGTTATTTGAATGATGTCCGGGCTAAGTCCCGAAGGCTTTGTGCTAAGTGACCATATCCGGACTAAGATCCGAAGGCATTTGTGCGAGATACTAATTCCGGGCTAAGCCCGAAGGCATTTGTGCGAGTTACTAAATCCGGGTTAAGTCCCGAAGGCATTTGTGCGAGTTACTATAACCGGGCTATGTCCCGAAGGCATTTGAACGAGTAGCTATATCCGGTTAAATTCCGAAGGTACGTGATTTGGGAATGAATGATCTTGCTGTAAAAATTTCAGTTAATACGCTTGAAACATCCCAACATTGAGGTATGTTTCGTATGTGCTTTGAATTAGTTGAGCCCTTACAAATAAGTATTCGCTCAGTTGATAAATGAGCTACCAGCCTTTGGCTAAGTTGATCTTTGTGTATGAATAAAATGGTTGGTAATGTGAAGTAAGTATGATATTGAAAAATTGTGCATATGAAATTATCCGTTTAGCTACATGAATGCTATACTTTTGTTGTGCTGGAATCCCTTGCTCAAAACTTACTAAGCATAAATTGCTTACTCCGTCTCCTTGATTCTCTGTTTTATAGATTTTGGTTCTCCAGCTATCGGACTCGGATTTTGAAGTCGAAGTCACCCACACTATCAAAGCCCCCCCTTTTGGTACAATTTTGGTTGAACTTCGAAATGGCATGTATAGGACTACCCTTTTTGTTGGGGGTCATGGACCCTTTGGACTTGTATAATTTTGGATAGCCATGCGAAAATGGCTTATATATGTTTGAGTATAATGTTATAATCATTTGGTATGGATATGGTTATTGAGAGGTGTGGATATGCTTAACAAGGATTGGCCATGGGAATGGTTAATCACTATCATAATTTGTGCTATTTATGCTAAAAGGGTAGTTGAATCATGGAAACTATGAAATAGGTAAAGTCTACCTTAAAGGCAGATGCTGACAGCAGCAGTGATGTAGATTTGGAAAATCACTAAAAATAGTAGGAAGGGAATTAAATAGTGAATAAATTATGTAAACGAACCTTGATGAATCTATTTTCATAGGAAAGTAACGAAACGATCATATGGACAGTATGTTAAGAGATATTCAGGTTCTCGTAAGACAGGGCCAGAACGGTTTCTGGATTCCCTGTTTCGACTTTGGAAATTCATTATAATTAACCAGAGATAATTAGGAGTCATTTCATATATTTAGATTCCTCTTTGAGTCTAGTTTCTATAGAAACAAACGAAATCAGTATTGAAGCCCTGTACAGGGAGATATCCAAGTCGTAATGCGCAAAGGTCAGTGTAGTCGATCCCTGTAACATGGGAGACTTTAACTAATAAACTGTACTGATTGGCCCAACCAAAAATTATAGAAAAAATATGTAGATGGGATATGAGTCTAGTTTCAGGGAAAATTTACGGAACTGGATTCCGAGTTTCTGAACTCAAGATATGATTTTTAAAGCGACTAGTACGCAGATTGGCAGTGTCTGGGAAATTTGTTTATAAGTGGTTAAAGTCTGTTAACACCTCGTGTTCGACTCCGGTGACGGTCTCGGGTTCGGGGTGTTACAGGTATGTTTAAGCAATTAAGTTTCACGTTATGCATTAAGGCAAACATGTCGATAAGTTAGTTGATTATTTGGTCAAATTGAATACTTGGTTAGACATGTACATATATTGTCATTTGAGGTGCCTATGAGCCTATTGGTTGTATGATATTATATCATATGTGTATGAATTGTTTATGCTTGATTTGGACGCCTTGTTATGCCTTATAGGTATGTGTAATGTTATTTGTAGGTACATGCCAATTTGGGTGATAAAAATGGCTTGTAAAATGGTCTATTTTCGTCCACATAGGCAAAGGCACGAGCATCTTTCTCTACTGTGCATGACACACGGTCAGTCGACATGGCCATGTGTCCCTTGTAGCTTTCAAAGGGTTCCAAGTCAGACTGTTACACGGCCTAGCACACCACTTGGCAAACAGGCGTGTCACTTGGCTGTGTGACCCAAGTCAGTGAGTTACACAGGTAGGAACATGGGCTGGGACATGGTCGTGTGTCCCTATTTCGAATGCCCACACAACCTGGCCACATGGTCGTGTGACCCCTGCGGTGTGAAAAAATTTCATTGTTTTCTGAAAAATTTCCTAAGTTTCTGATTTAGTCCCAACTTGTTTCTAAAGCATATTTAGGGTCTCGAGGGCTCATATAAGGGACAATATGTATGATTTGACTT
>NW_024402904.1:0-39000 GCF_007990345.1 Gossypium hirsutum
CATTCTTTGATTGTCAAAATTTGTTATGGGTCTCTGATATATTTTTTAGCTTCTTATCTCCCATTCCAGGTTTTTCCCCCTATAAACCCTTTTCTTAATGAATATTTTTCATTTGATCTCTACAAATGTTAGTTCATTTTGGTGCTACGGTTCTTTATTTATCTTCAATTTTGTATTTGTTTATCTGGGTATGAAGAAAGTTATGTTAATTTCACTCAGTCATTGGTTTTGGTTTCATAGGAAGTTGGTCGCATGTGTAGTACTAAGTGCAGGCTACTATGCATACCAGATAGCTTCGGCTACAAGTGTGGAAATGAGAAAATGTGCATGCAATTGTGTATTGTTATTATTCCGATGAGTTCAACGGGAAATCGATTAAGTGAAAATAAATGTGAAAGTGATTATGTGATGAACAAGTGCAAGTATATGTTTATTTGAATTTATGAGCAATATGCATTATATTTGAGCGAACCTCGATAAAATGGAAGGGATTAAGTGAAATTGTGCAAAAGTGAACTTTAGTAGTAAAACAGTGTTGGACAGCAACAGTGCATGAATTTGAAAATTTACCAAAAATTGTGTAAGTTGAATTAAATTTCAAATAAAATATTTAATTAAATTTTATTGAGTCTATTTTCACATAAAAGAAACAGGGGAAGCAAAAGAATTCCATATTATGTGATATTTGAATTCTTGTGAGACAGTGTCTGAATGAATTCGAGATCCCCTGTTCTGACTTGGAAAAATTGTTAAAAATTATAGAAAAATAATTTTGGGGTATAATTTATATGTATAGAATCTTGGATGAGTCTACTTTCAATAAAAACAAACGATAACATCATCCGAGTTTTGTACTATGAGATAAATAAATTTTAGATAAATAAATTTTAGTGAAGAAAGGTAGAAGCTATTAAATAGCAAAATAGGGAGATTTTGAATAATAAACTGTACTTATTGGCTAGACTAAAAATTCTAAAAATTTTATGGTGGAAAGATATATGAGTCTAGTTTTTGGAAAATTTACGGATCTTAATTTGGAGTTTCGTAACTCTAAATATAAATGATTTAGTGACTATTACTCAAGAAAACAGCTTAACCAGAACATGTGTAAATGTACAAATGAGTTAGTTTTATTGTGGGAAGCATGTTAGTAAATTGCTTATTATTATTTCATGTGAGCTTACTAAGCATAAAGCTTACCCCCTCCTTTCCATCTCTTTTAGTGTTGTCAGGTTAGCTCAAGGTTGGAGACCGTCGGAGGCAGCACCACACTATCAAGCCAACACCTTGACAGTATAAACACATATGCTAGATTTATCAAGTGAGTGGCACGTATAGGGACCTAATTTTATAACATGTGTTATTATTATTTGGCCAAATATATTGGTCTTTAGTGAGCTAATGATTTTGACTTATAAATCTAGCTATTTATGTTATGTTTGATATTGGTGATGTGCATATGCTTGGTTGTCATGCATGGTTGGTAATAAATTGTTTAAGTTGTTTAATTGATGAAATAAGTTCAGTAACACTTCGTGCTTGACTCCGGCGATGGTCTCCAGTACGGGGGCATTACACCAACCTTACTATATTTCGTCCATTTACCAAATATTCCAATTAACCATATCTCGTTCCTTTTCTGAACCAAAACAACCTATCAAATATCTTAACTTCTTTCTTTCTTGAACCTAAACTTAATCACCATTCTCAAACCTAAACTTTGACATCCAAGCCTCTTTTAAAACCGAAATTACTTCTCCATTCCATTCTCATTGACACTTTCTCGTAGACGATCGGGCAAACTACATACGACTCAACTCAAGTCGAGGTGAGCTCGTATCAGAAACTTGTTGTCTATCTTCGTGCTCTTGCTTATGGTCGATCTCTTGAGCCTTTTAAAAATATCATAAATGTTCTATGTGGCTGGATGACTCTGGATTGTCCCTTTCTTTTTGGTGGTGGTGATCTTTTGGTGGGGTTTGAATTGATAATTCCAAATACGATGGTGTTTAAACTTGTTTGTTCCTTCCATATAACTCTTTGATATTTCCCTGTTCTTTGTTATCAAAAGGAAAACTAATAATAGATATTAAATCTAATTGTGATCAAATTAATAATTAATTCAATTTTGAGCAGGTTTTGGATCGCGGGGAGAAGTTGAACTTCTAGTGATGATATGGAATGCGCACGGACCAAGATCGAGTTGCTAAGTCACGAGAAACTCCTACGAAAGATCCTAGACGAACAGATCTGAAATAAAAAACAAAGATTAAGATTAAACCGAATCAGATTTGAATTTAAAATTCCCAAATTCAATTAAAAGAGCAGCAAGAAGAAAAGAAATAGAATCGATGAATCAAACGAAATTGAGAAGAAAGAAAAGATGCGAATCTGCCAAGGAATTGATTCGGCCAAGAATGCCCAATTTCCAGCAAACAATTGATTCCCAAATTGAAAGAAATCCAATCGGCCAAACCCTAGGAATTGGGGATTTTTGGGTTCGAATGGGTGCTGCCAATAGGAGAACAACTTAAACGATGAGATCTTGAGTTTAATCAATGCTGGAAAACAAACAAGAACAGCAAAATATTAGATGAGAAATCGGCACAAATATAAGTAAATAAAAGAAATTGAACAGCAAAATTAAAGGATAAGTCCTAAAGATCCTTGAAATCCCGAAAGATTTCACAAATCTCTTCAAACGGCTCTAATCTCCCCTCCAAAGAATATCGATGGCAAGAAGAAGGTTGAAGATGGCTCCCACAATCAAAAGATTGTTAAAACAACTTCTAAAGAAAACTCAAGAGAGAATTCTTGGAGAAAACCCCAAAGAAAATTCTGCACTCAACAAATCTAAAATTTGATAGAAAAAATAATAATGAGATGTTTTTACAAAGGGTGGCTGGCCAATGCTTATATAGGCCTCCAACAAATCCTAATCTCACAAGTAACTAATAAAAAATTAAACCTAATTAATAAAATAACAAGGTAAATTCGGCCATACACTTATATGGGCTGTTTTGGGCCGAATTTTACATGTAATGCTCCTAAAGATTAAAAAATTAAATTAAACAAGTAAGATGTTTACAAATTGGGCCCTTTGACATTTTGGCCTGATTTTCAACTAAGTATGAAGAAATTTCTTGATTGGGCTGGATTTTGGTTATTGGGCCTCGCCTTCAAGAATTTGGGCTTGTGATCCATCTCCTACCGAAATTGGGTCGTTGACGCTCGTAATGGATATCCAACGCGCTTTGGCTGCAAGATTCGGTTTCTTGGACCAAGATTTCCAAGATTTGAAATCTTGATTTTCTTGATTCTTGAAATCGCTCCGAATAGCAAAATTGGGCCAAGATTCAATTTCTTGATTTTCTTGAAAACAAGAAAGTGAATCTTGATTTTCTTGATTTGAGCCCATCACCTTCTTAAGCTTGGGTTGGGCCTTTGTGACTCGTATCTGATACGAGCTCGTTTCGCGTTATTGGACCAATGGGCAGCTTAATAGCTTCTTGTTCGTTCTCTATTTGGTTCGTAGGCAAGCTCACATCAGTATCATTCCCCCTTCCTCAAAAAGATTCGTCCTCGAATCTAAAAAATCAAATGAACTCGACTTTCCTCGATCGAACGGGACTAATGGCAATTGAGTCCACTGAAAAGAATAGCCATGAAATAGTAAATAGCAACACAAACAAGCTTGTAGTCCAATTATAAGCATAATAGAACAGGTATAACGCATGTGAATGGATAGATTCAGATTACCATGCATTAATCGACGGTCTATAGATTCACTCACACATGCATTATCAAAAACAAGAATCTTTTTGTCAACCATCAAAATAGATTTATCATCAATAAATAAAATAGGACAGTCAAGCACGTTTCGATCTAAGTGTTCATCAACACGATCTTTGTCGCTATCCGAGGAGTACAAAAGTGTTTCAAAGGTTTCAAGCATCTTACCTTGATAAGCAAAAGATAATGGTCGATTTTACCTTTTTCATTTAAAACAAACCTTCGCTCATCGGGGGCATAGTGTAGTCGAATCTCCGTTGTTGAGTTAACCTTTGTCAAATGGAACTCAAACTTCATGTACAACCACATAAACTGTTTAAGGCACGAATATAAATTGAAAACAAATTTGGAAAATTTCGTTACCTTATTCTCCAAAACAGATTTGGACAAATTCGAGGATTTTACACAAGGTAAATCAAGAGAATAACAAATCACGCTTCTTTTCATAATGACTTTATCAACCACAATCGAAGAGTAACAATTAATCGGATCAAAATGAGGGGATCTTTTAAGAACTAAGTCACCAAAAGTTTTATTAATAATTGATGTGATCCGGCTCAGTTGATTGAGTCGATTCACTTGATTGCCCGATCGTCGACGAGGAATAGTTGAGTTATCGAAAATAGGATGAAATAAGGCTAAAGATGCGGAAGCTTTCAAATGGTTTTAAAGGTTGGCTAAGGTGATGGTAAATTTATAAGGGTAGTAGGCTCGATTTAAGTATAAAAATAAGAAAAATGGAAGTTGATAAATGAAGGCTCGGTTTTGTAAAAAGATATTATAGTTGGGAAAATCTAGGATAGTCGGTGGAATGGATAAATGAGCTTAAACACCAGAAACGATTCAACACTAAAAGTGTCACCCCGATTTCTATTCGGTTCAAGGTGGGATTGCGGAATTGTAGAAGGTTGAACGCCACACCAAAGCAAGGTGATAAGTTCAAAAGAGAACGATAGACGCCACTAGCACGCTAGATAAGTCAGATCGAAACTCGTACGAATTTAGAGAGGAGAAAACTCACTCTTTGAACAAAGTTCATTCAAATGATCAAAAGTCAAAAGTCCTTTACAAATGAAAGAAAACAAATATTTATAGGCACATAGATGACCATTCAAATTTGGCATCTAGGTGTTCACACAATAATAAAAACGTTCACACTAATGTATTAAAATAGTTCATAAATTCGGCAGATTCATGCACTAGCTGAATGGACACTTTCTTCCCCCTTAGTTTGTGCATGAATGCTTAGTCATAAAGAAAGGCTTCAAGTGACTTGTATGTGCACCAAAAGGTTGCATTCATCTCCTTGGGACGTTCATGCACTTGTATGGACCATGTATCTTCATAATTAAACACTTTAATGGCATGTAAGTTCATAAATGGTAGCATGAACCTAGTAAATTCGTTCTCCCCTTTGTGCATGCACTTAATTCAATCAATGTGTTGAATTATTGAGTTAATTCCTTCCCTTGGACGTTCTTGAACCCATCCATGCATGTGTAGTAGCCTATAGGTCAATTCAAAGTGTGAACATGTTCAAGGAGTGATGTGAGCTTGCCTACGAATCAAATGGAGAACGAACAAGAAGCCATTAAGCTGCCCATTGGTCCAATAACGCGAGCTAGAGCTAAACGATTCAAAGATGCTATTTTAGCAATGGTGGAACGGGTTGAGGAAAATGATAGCAAGGAGTTTAAAAACGAGCTGAACATATTCAACTTCTTTGAAGCTGAATTTCGTTCTAGCTAATTAATTTGCTGCTGGAATTTTAGACCATTTAAATAAGCATTTAAATAAGTTTCATTACAGCTTTTAAATATGTCTTAATTAATTTAAGTGTTTAATATGTCTTGATTTGGCTGAATTAAAGGTGTCTAGATGTCATTTAATTTGTCTAAATTATTACATGTTTTAAATTTGTCCAGCCGAATTTATGTGTTATGATTTGTTAATATTTAAGTTGTCTCAATGTTATTTAGGACGTTCACATTATACTTTAATTTAGTTCAGCTGAATTTGCTTGAAATTAATTAAGTTTATGTGTGTTTTTAGGTGCAGCCGAATTTGAAGGTGAAATGGGACAGATTCATGCATGAAGATTCAATGGATGTGAAGATGCATGCATATTGGGTTCATGCACTTAACGATACATGCATGGAATGCATTAAAATTGGTGTGCTGATTTTTAAGTTTTCTATGTGTCCATTCGGCCAAAAGAGATGATTGTTCATTATCCAAAGCTGCCATTTATTTCCTTCACATTGCTGGAAATCTTTTGGCCATTCGGTTCAAGGTGTTCACACCTTAAGGCTCTTCAAAACCGTCCATTCACACCTGATATGGCTGCTCAAGTACTCTCTTTATTATTGGTAATTTTTCAGCAAGAGTTGCCTCTTGAATGCTCATTTAAACCCATTAGCTGAATGTAGCTGCTACATGCATCTCCAAGATCCATTTGCTTAAGGTGGAAGCTTCATAGTTGGTCACAATTCAGCCGAATCTACATTGCCCATATTCATGAAGTTAAGCTGAATTTTAGTTCAATGTTTGCTTAGAAATTAAGTCTTGAACTTGTCTATTCGGCTACTAGTTGAAAGTCTATAAATAGTTTCTATTTTTCTTGTAAAAGGACTTTTTGACAAATCTCTGAATGAAATATAATTTTAGTGAGGCAATTCACTCTCTTTATTCTTCAAAGCTCAATTGACTTATCTTTACGAGTGGCGTCAATCTGACTTTGTTTTGAACTTATCACCATAAGGTGTGGCGTTCCAACTATACCGAAGGTTCCTATTTTGCTAAATAGAGGGTCTCGGTTTTATCTACCATTTCTTTCCTTTTCTTTGAAACCTTTAAGCCCGGGTCCTTATTTGTTAATAAGGGTTCGTACTTGTTTCATTGGAAACCATTTATCCCTGTTTTGCTTCCTAATTCATTTAAAACCAATATAACTCATCTTATTGAATTTTGAACTAAATCGACACTACCTAAATTCGATTGGGAATATAATACGACTCGTCACATCATCCGAATCGAGCTCGTATCAAGGAGCTCTATGGTCAACATAGAATTAGTTAGCAGCTACTTCTTGGCCGAATAAGTGCCTTGGAAAGTTAAGAGACAGCCACCATACATGCACTTAAGCCATTCACGCATTCTATCATCCCATGCATTTGATCCATTCATGGACTAGCCTTTAATGTCCATACATGCATTCGACACATGCATGAATTTGTAGAAACATTGCATCTAGCCGTACATGCACCAGCATTTAATACTTCTTCATTCATGAGTGTGGAATGCCCAAAAGAGATGTTTCTTCATTCATACATTGTACCGTCCAAAGGAATGTACCTACATGAAATAAACAAGTCATTAAGACATCTCATGAACACTCATAAATTTGGCATGATGTGAACACATTAATGTCATGCATTAATTCGGCTATGTGAACATAATCAATTTATATAATGACAATGATATATTAATAACAAATATTAATATAAGACAAGTTTAATGCTTAAATGAATATGTGCAAATTTTATTTAATGTATTAAAGACAAAACCGAGTTTAAACTAAAATGAGCTAAGTTTTAGCTCGTGAGCTAAAGTTGAGCTGAGGCTAAACTCCTAAGCTGAAGTTGAGCTAAGGTTTAGCTCGTGAGCTAAATATGAGCTATGAGTGAGCTCAGTTTAGCTCAGGCAAGTTGGATCGAGCTTGAATAAGCTGGATTTGAGCTAGACGGAGCTCGTGGAGCTGGAAACGAGCTGGGATCAGCTTGCCAACATGTCAATGCTCGACTTGACAGACTTGCTCGATGAAGTTCACGGGGCGTGCTCGTATCATTCCCCCTCTTTTAGGCGACTTGTCCTCAAGTGGAGCCGTTTGTCCATGGGAGAACTTTGACTCATGCATGGTTTTCCTCGGTCAAATGGGATGGAAGATGTCACACAAACCTGAAAAATTCTTACCACAGCCAATAAAAAGAAACTCAAAGGAGTCAAATTCAAATGTGTTCGATAGTTCATAAAATATTCATTCAATCGAACATATGCCAAAAATCTCAATTGGACAAAGCAAACATACATAAATTTATCAAAGAGTTTCGTTAGACCATCGTTACAAACATGAAAACTAAGTTGGATCAAGGGATAATTGGTTAAAAACGATGGTAGGCACTTAAACACATTATTCCTCATCCAAAACATTTTAATTTCTTTAATCGAATATAGTAACTCATTTGGTCCTTTGTCTTGCTCATGCAAGGTATGCCATGGCCAAAGGTATGCTAATTCTTCCTTTCGTTTTTGAGCAACATGAGGGGAGTCTCCAAATTCCAACGTAATAATCACATCATCACAATTCCAAAAGGAAAAATCCATCACATCAAAGTATAAATAATTTCCAAACAACCAATCAATGGAATTTTCAACTTCAATCGAAGTGAGCAAAGATATTTGAAAATTTTCAGATGACTTACCTTGACGAATATGAAGAGAAGAAAATTGAGGATTGGGTTTACCTTTCTCAGTCAAAATGAATCTTCTCTCTTTGGATAGATAACGTAAGACAAACCTATTACTTCGATAAATTTGAATAGGTGGTGACGCACCATGACATGTCTTGCTCCTCGAGGGGTGGAATTCACAAAAATAAGACGGGTTAGTATTATAAAAAACTATGGACTTAAATGGAAAAGGAAAGTTACCATGGAAATTTGATTCAATTCCAAAAACATAGGTTGGCCTTACCTTCTCGAAATGAAACGAAAATTTCAAATGTGGCCAAACAAGGTGATTAATAAATGAATCAAAATTGAAACCCAAATCATTGAATTTCACCTTCTTATAAAAAATTTGAACTTCAAGCAAACATAATTTCAATGTAAATGATGCAAAGCGCTTAATGTTTCCATAAAATGAATTCATGTAGCAAATACCAGGCTTGAACACACGAACTTGATTAGGAATTCCAACAAGCAACATATTAGAAGAAGATATAATCAACTCACCACATGAATTATATTTCACTAGTTTAAACACACATGTTGATTTGACAAAACCGAGCATACCAAAATGCAAAGGTTCATACTTCAAGAGTATTAATCGGGAATGCAAATCACTACATGGAAATTTCGCACAAAAACTCAAAGATTGTTCATGAAGAACACAATTGCACATATCATGTGAAGATCTTTTAACATGGATGTCAAACAAAGAATTTTTAACGAACATGCAACTTTTCAAACAGGCAGATTGATCACAAATCAATTGAGCAGGCATATTTAAACATAAAGATTTAACACATGAGTTCAAAAAGTTTGCAGGGTCAAACACATGAGAATTTTTACGTGACAGACTTTGATCAAACATGTTCAAAATTTGCTTAGGGAAAACTAATCCAATGTTGTCAACAAATTTGCCAATGTAGTAATCGTCATAAAAAAAACTGTATATGGCACCTTTTAAAACAAAATCGTTAACAACAGTAAGTGAACAAAAATTATCCAAATCAAGTGACTTTGATTCGATAAACAAAGAATCCTTACCTTCCTTACCTTCAATCGCAAGTGGGTGGTAGTCATTCGCGAACTTACCTTTTTCGAACAATCTAAAACACCTCTCGTTTGGAAGGTAATGTAGATGGAATTGGTCGCACAAACTTCTAGGAACCTGAAAAGTTAACTCACAAGAAGATCGAACAGGTGGGTTAGTGGAAATAATCCTCACTTGCTCACTTGTTTTCTCACTCGATTCTTTTTCTTCTGGATCACTCGTTTCTTTTGTTTCAATTTCTTTTTCATCTTCTTTTTCACTCTCAAATTTCTTTTCATTTCCTTTTTCATTTTCTTTTTGCTTTTCAAAGGCTTTTTCAAAGGCTTTTTCAAGTTCTCTCAAGATTCGTTCATTTTCTCTCTTACTTGCCTCTTGCCTCTCTTTTCTTTTTATTTCTTTTTCTTTTTCTTCTCTTGCTTTTTCTTTTTCTTTTCTTTTCTTTGTTTTCTCTTTACAAGAATGTATACAAAAGAATGATGAGAATACAAATCTTGTTCGAAAGATGAAGAACTATTTGCATATGATTCACAATCAAAACTTCGTGAAGAATACTCCGGGTAAGATTTCTTTGAAGATCTAGTAGGAGTATGTCTTTCTCTTCGAACGCCATCTTGGAATGAATCAAAATCGTAATCGGCTTCTCGTCTTCTCAAATTTCTTGATGAAAAGGACTTTCGATCGAAGTCACTTCTCGAATTCGCTGATGAATATGCGTCATAGTATAAATCTCTTTGTCTCGAAGTAGATGGCGAAAAGGAATCACGATAGGAACTTTTTCTTAAGTAGTAGTCGGGGGTATATCTCCGTGGGGTTCTTGGTTCCGTTTTACGACTTGAAGAAACTCAATCACTTTGGTCTCGTTTAGTCGCCATTCTTCGCTTTTCTTGAATCAAATATTGGTATTCCGATTCGGTGAACTCTTCGTATGACATGATTTTTGTTGCTAAAAAGAAAATGTTAGATCACAAAACAAAATAAATAAATAAAAATGAAGTACCTCACCACAAACCTCACAATTTCGCTCGGAAAGAAAATTGGATAACACTCCACTCGTGTTTACACTTGTCTAATGGCTTTTGCTCGCTCTAATGTACTCACCACTCGTGCCTTTTTCCGCTCGTCTCACTCTCGTGAATTCGTATTTTGTTTCAAGAAGACTTATTACGGCTTAAAGGGTCGGCTTCAAATGGGTTACAAGGGATAACGTCGGGTGTAGGGTAGGCTAAACAAAGAAAATAAAAATCAAAGTATGTGTGGCGTTTTGGGGGGGTAGAGGGAATGGTAGAATGAATGGATGCTTGAAAGCAACAAGAAATAATAACAAAATAAAACTCACAAGACTTTTCACTCTTTTTTTTTATACTTCGATTTTTCGATTTTTTTTTAAATTTTTTTTTCGATTTTTTTTTCAATTTTTTTTTCAAATTTCCTCTTCTCTTTTTTTTTCAATTACAATATGCTGAAATATAAAGGAAGTAGAAAAAATTACAACCTAAATTTTTTTTTACATTACGAACCTACTCCGAGCTTGGTATGAACGTCGGCACTCCTCGTTTTAGTAGCTCTGATACCAAATGATGTGATCCGGCTCGGTTGATTGAGTCGATTCACTTGATTGCCCGATCGTCGACGAGGAATAGTTGAGTTATCAAAAATAGGATGAAATAAGGCTAAAGATGCGGAAGCTTTCAAATGGTTTTAAAGGTTGGCTAAGGTGATGGTAAATTTATAAGGGTAGTAGGCTCGATTTAAGTATAAAAATAAGAAAAATGGAAGTTGATAAATGAAGGCTCGGTTTTGTAAAAAGATATTATAGTTGGGTAAAATCTAGGATAGTCGGTGGAATGGATAAATGAGCTTAAACACCAGAAACGATTCAACACTAAAAGTGTCACCCCGATTTCTATTCGGTTCAAGGTGGGATTGCGGAATTGTAGAAGGTTGAACGCCACACCAAAGCAAGGTGATAAGTTCAAAAGAGAACG
Source organism: Gossypium hirsutum (assembly GCF_007990345.1). Lineage (NCBI taxonomy): Eukaryota > Viridiplantae > Streptophyta > Magnoliopsida > Malvales > Malvaceae > Gossypium > Gossypium hirsutum. The sequence continues at coordinate 11,334 of NW_024402904.1, forward strand.
ATAGACGCCACTAGCACGCTAGATAAGTCAGATCGAAACTCGTACGAATTTAGAGAGGAGAAAACTCACTCTTTGAACAAAGTTCATTCAAATGATCAAAATTCAAAAGTCCTTTACAAATGAAAGAAAACAAATATTTATAGGCACATAGATGACCATTCAAATTCGGCATCTAGGTGTTCACACAATAATAAAAACGTTCACACTAATGTATTAAAATAGTTCATAAATTCGGCAGATTCATGCACTAGCTGAATGGACACTTTCTTCCCCCTTAGTTTGTGCATGAATGCTTAGTCATAAAGAAAGGCTTCAAGTGACTTGTATGTGCACCAAAAGGTTGCATTCATCTCCTTGGGACGTTCATGCACTTGTATGGACCATGTATCTTCATAATTAAACACTTTAATGGCATGTAAGTTCATAAATGGTAGCATGAACCTAGTAAATTCGTTCTCCCCTTTGTGCATGCACTTAATTCAATCAATGTGTTGAATTATTGAGTTAATTCCTTCCCTTGGACGTTCTTGAACCCATCCATGCATGTGTAGTAGCCTATAGGTCAATTCAAAGTGTGAACATGTTCAAGGAGCTCTATGGTCAACATAGAATTAGTTAGCAGCTACTTCTTGGCCGAATAAGTGCCTTGAAAAGTTAAGAGACAGCCACCATACATGCACTTAAGCCATTCATGCATTCTATCATCCCATGCATTTGATCCATTCATGGACTAGCCTTTAATGTCCATACATGCATTCGACACATGCATGAATTTGTAGAAACATTGCATCTAGCCGTACATGCACCAGCATTTAATACTTCTTCATTCATGAGTGTGGAATGCCCAAAAGAGATGTTTCTTCATTCATACATTGTACCGTCCAAAGGAATGTACCTACATGAAATAAACAAGTCATTAAGACATCTCATGAACACTCATAAATTCGGCATGATGTGAACACATTAATGTCATGCATTAATTCGGCTATGTGAACATAATCAATTTATATAATGACAATGATATATTAATAACAAATATTAATATAAGACAAGTTTAATGCTTAAATGAATATGTGCAAATTTTATTTAATGTATTAAAGACAAAACCGAGTTTAAACTAAAATGAGCTAAGTTTTAGCTCGTGAGCTAAAGTTGAGCTGAGGCTAAACTCCTAAGCTGAAGTTGAGCTAAGGTTTAGCTCGTGAGCTAAATATGAGCTATGAGTGAGCTCAGTTTAGCTCAGGCAAGTTGGATCGAGCTTGAATAAGCTGGATTTGAGCTAGACGGAGCTCGTGGAGCTGGAAACGAGCTGGGATCAGCTTGCCAACATGTCAATGCTCGGCTTGACAGACTTGCTCGATGAAGTTCACGGGGGGTGCTCGTATCAATAATTTTCAAATCTGCACTGGACTCGGTTTCTAAAATTTCCTTACCTCGCTTACCTTCGGGATCATGTAGTGTGATTTCATCTTTGCCTAAGTTGATCGTATGAAAACATCTTTCATTTGAGAGGTATTGAAGTTGAAAGTTATCTTTCGATCTTTCGGGAATCTGAAAAGTAGCAACATAAGAAAAATTCATATCTTGGTTAGTGGAAACATTCCTCACTAGCCTGTCCTCGTCTTTTTCTTTTGTTTCTTTTTCTAACTCATTTTCTCTTCTTTCTTCAACTTCTTTTTCAATTTTCTTTTCTGTTTCACATTCCTTTTCACTCTCAATCTCTTTTTTCTCTTTTTCATTCTCTTTTTCTTTTTCCTCACTTGTTTTAACAGAATTTCTCAGTTTGATTTGGTCCTCATGGACTTTTTCCGGAGTGAGCGGCACTAAGGTAAGTTTCTTTTCTTGATGCTTGAAAGAATACCTATTGGTACGACCATCGTGAGTGACTTTTCGGTCCAGTTGCCATGGTTCTCCTAGCAACAAATGGCAGGCTTGAATAGGCATTACGTCGCACACAACTTCGTCTTGATACTTACCGATAGAAAAGGCAATGCGCACTTGTTGAGTGACCCTAAATTGGCCTTCGTTGCTAAGCCCTTGTAGTTGATAAGGTTGTGGATGCTTGGTAGTGGTTAAGCAAAGCTTTTCCACCATCGTCGTGCTGGCTATGTTCGAGCAACTTTCACCATCAATAATAACTCTACAAAGCTTACCTTGTACATGGCAGCGAGTATGAAAGAGATGTTCTCGTTGCTGCTCGCTCTTTGGTTTTGCCAAAGATGATTGTCCACGATCATGAAAATCATCATCCATTCTAGGGACACGTTGAGGGCTTCACCTATGGGGCTGGTTATCCCTATCTTCCTTAATTGGATCTCGATATTGATGTTTTTGATTCAATTGCACCTCATTGATGGTAGCAGTCAAAGTTCGAAGAGTAGCAGCCTGTTCATCCAACTGTTGTTGGAATTTTTTAAATATGTCACTATTATTATCACCTGTAGACATTTTTTAAAACCTGCAAAACACTCAACACTCAAAAATAAAAGTTATCAAACCTCACCGTTAATCACTCAAAAAGAAAAAATCAAATTCTCAATGAGGTCGAATTCAATCTTGTGAGTTCTTTATCAGAGTTTATATCAACCAATTAGAGAGTGTGAACCAAACTACCAAAGAATCCTAATTTGCACTAGGATGCCAAAAACTGACGAGACACCAATTGATTCGTGTTGCACCGAGGAAGAAGTTGTGCACACGTTTAAATCCTACTAACACAAGAAACAAGAAGGTGTTAGATAACGTAAAGGAAGAATAAAGGTAAATAAATGAAAACCTACAGCTAAGAATCAATAAAAATTGCTGAAAACAGAAAACCCGAAAAACTGCGGAGTAACTTGACAACTTCGTTTGAGGTGTTCCCGATCTCTAAAAATCACGAAATTAAATCTGGAATGTCCTTATACATTTATTTTTTGATCTGGAAAGTTTGGGCACCAAATTCAACCCGCTGAATCTTTTTTTAAATTTTTATTGAATTTCGTATTTTTTGATTTTTTTGACTTTTTTGACTGATTTTTTTGCGTTATATTCAATCACAGTGCCAAAAATATGTATGTAAAATTTCAGATCAATCAGACAACGTTTACCCAATCAAATGAATTTTTTTTGAACAATTTTTCTGGGTAAAACTGCTGTTTGTGCTTTAAAAAATAGAGATCAGTTTAGAAATCAACCAAGAACACCCAAAACGCCCAAAATCTGATACCAAATGATATAGGGTTGTGCGCGGACCAAGATCGAGTTGCCAAGTCACGAGAAACTCCTACGAAAGATCCTAGACGAACAGATCTGAAATCAAAACAAAGATTAAGATTAAGATGAATTAGATTTGAATTTAAAATTCCCAAATTCAATTAAAAGAGCAGCAAGAACAAAAGAAATAGAATCGATGAATCAAACGAAATTGAGAAGAAAGAAAAGATGCGAATCTGCCAAGGAATTGATTCGGCCAAGAATGCCCAATTTCCAGCAAACAATTGATTCCCAAATTGAAAGAAATCCAATCGGCCAAACCCTAGGAATTGGGGATTTTTGGGTTCGAATGGGTGCTGCCAATAGGAGAACAACTTAAACGATGAGATCTTGAGTTTAATCAATGCTGGAAAACAAACAAGAACAGCAAAATATTAGATGAGAAATCGGCACAAGTATAAGTAAATAAAAGAAATTGAACAGCAAAAATTAAAGGATAAGTCCTAAAGATCCTTGAAATCCCGAAAGATTTCACAAATCTCTTCAAACGGCTCTAATCTCCCCTCCAAAGAATATCGATGGCAAGAAGAAGGTTGAAGATGGCTCCCACAATCAAAAGATTGTTAAAACAACTTCTAAAGAAAACTCAAGAGAGAATTCTTGGAGAAAACCCCAAAGAAAATTCTGCACTCAACAAATCTGAAATTTGATAGAACAAATAATAATGAGATGTTTTTACAAAGGGTGGCTGGCCAATGCTTATATAGGCCTCCAACAAATCCTAATCTCACAAGTAACTAATAAAAAATTAAACCTAATTAATAAAATAACAAGGTAAATTCGGCCATGCACTTATATGGGCTATTTTGGGCCGAATTTTACATGTAATACTCCTAAAGATTAAAAAATTAAATTAAACAAGTAAGATGTTTACAAATTGGGCCCTTTGACATTTTGGCCTGATTTTCAACTAAGTATGAAGAAATTTCTTGATTGGGCTGGATTTTGGTTATTGGGAGATGTGATCCGGCTCGGTTGATTGAGTCGATTCACTTGATTGCCCGATCGTCGACGAGGAATAGTTGAGTTATCGGAAATAGGATGAAATAAGGCTAAAGATGCGGAAGCTTTCAGATGGTTTTAAAGGTTGGCTAAGGTGATGGTAAATTTATAAGGGTAGTAGGCTCGATTTAAGTATAAAAATAAGAAAAATGGAAGTTGATAAATGAAGGCTCGGTTTTGTAAAAAGATATTATAGTTGGGTAAAATCTAGGATAGTCGGTGGAATGGATCAATGAGCTTAAACACCAGAAACGATTCAACACTAAAAGTGTCACCCCGATTTCTATTCGGTTCAAGGTGGGATTGCGGAATTGTAGAAGGTTGAACGCCACACCAAAGCAAGGTGATAAGTTCAAAAGAGAACGGTAGACGCCACTAGCACGCTAGATAAGTCAGATCGAAACTCGTACGAATTTAGAGAGGAGAAAACTCACTCTTTGAACAAAGTTCATTCAAATGATCAAAAGTCAAAAGTCCTTTACAAATGAAAGAAAACAAATATTTATAGGCACATAGATGACCATTCAAATTCGGCATCTAGGTGTTCACACAATAATAAAAATGTTCACACTAATGTATTAAAATAGTTCATAAATTCGGCAGATTCATGCACTAGCTGAATGGACACTTTCTTCCCCCTTAGTTTGTGCATGAATGCTTAGTCATAAAGAAAGGCTTCAAGTGACTTGTATGTGCACCAAAAGGTTGCATTCATCTCCTTGGGACGTTCATGCACTTGTATGGACCATGTATCTTCATAATTAAACACTTTAATGGCATGTAAGTTCATAAATGGTAGCATGAACCTAGTAAATTCGTTCTCCCCTTTGTGCATGCACTTAATTCAATCAATGTGTTGAATTATTGAGTTAATTCCTTCCCTTGGACGTTCTTGAACCCATCCATGCATGTGTAGTAGCCTATAGGTCAATTCAAAGTGTGAACATGTTCAAGGAGCTCTATGGTCAACATAGAATTAGTTAGCAGCTACTTCTTGGCCGAATAAGTGCCTTGGAAAGTTAAGAGACAGCCACCATACATGCACTTAAGCCATTCATGCATTCTATCATCCCATGCATTTGATCCATTCATGGACTAGCCTTTAATGTCCATACATGCATTCGACACATGCATGAATTTGTAGAAACATTGCATCTAGCCGTACATGCACCAGCATTTAATACTTCTTCATTCATGAGTGTGGAATGCCCAAAAGAGATGTTTCTTCATTCATACATTGTACCGTCCAAAGGAATGTACCTACATGAAATAAACAAGTCATTAAGACATCTCATGAACACTCATAAATTCGGCATGATGTGAACACATTAATGTCATGCATTAATTCGGCTATGTGAACATAATCAATTTATATAATGACAATGATATATTAATAACAAATATTAATATAAGACAAGTTTAATGCTTAAATGAATATGTGCAAATTTTATTTAATGTATTAAAGACAAAACCGAGTTTAAACTAAAATGAGCTAAGTTTTAGCTCGTGAGCTAAAGTTGAGCTGAGGGTAAACTCCTAAGCTGAAGTTGAGCTAAGGTTTAGCTCGTGAGCTAAATATGAGCTAGGAGTGAGCTCGGTTTAGCTCAGGCAAGTTGGATCGAGCTTGAATAAGCTGGATTTGAGCTAGACGGAGCTCGTGGAGCTGGAAACGAGCTGGGATCAGCTTGCCAACATGTCAATGCTCGGCTTGACAGACTTGCTCGATGAAGTTCGCGGGGCGTGCTCGTATCATTCCCCCCTCTTTTAGGCGACTTGTCCTCAAGTCGAGCCGTTTGTCCATGGGAGAACTTTGACTCATGCATGGTTTTCCTTGGTCAAATGGGATGGAAGATGTCACACAAACCTGAAAAATTCTTACCACAGCCAATAAAAAGAAACTCAAAGGAGTCAATTTCAAATGTATTCGATAGTTCATAAAATATTCATTCAATCGAACATATGCCAAAAATCTCAATTGGACAAAGCAAGCATACATAAATTTATCAAAGAGTTTCGTTAGACCATTGTTACAAACATGAAAACTAAGTTGGATCAAGGGATAATTGGTTAAAAACGATGGTAGGCACTTAAACACATTATTCCTCATCCAAAACATTTTAATTTCTTTAATCGAATATAGTAACTCATTTGGTCCTTTGTCTTGCTCATGCAAGGTATGCCATGGCCAAAGGTATGCTAATTCTTCCTTTCATTTTTGAACAACATGAGGGGAGTCTCCAAATTCCAACGTAATAATCACGTCATCACAATTCCAAAAGGAAAAATCCATCACATCAAAGTATAAATAATTTCCAAACAACCAATCAATGGAATTTTCAACTTCAATCGAAGTGAGCAAAGATATTTGAAAATTTTCAGATGACTTACCTTGACGAATATGAAGAGAAGAAAATTGAGGATTGGGTTTACCTTTCTCAGTCAAAATGAATCTTCTCTCTTTGGATAGATAACGTAAGACAAACCTATTACTTCGATAAATTTGAATAGGTGGTGACGCACCATGACATGTCTTGCTCCTCGAGGGGTGGAATTCAAAAAAATAAGACGAGTTAGTATTATCGAAAACTATGGACTTAAATGGAAAAGGAAAGTTACCATGGAAATTTGATTCAATTCCAAAAACATAGGTTGGACTTACCTTCTCGAAATGAAATGAAAATTTCAAATGTGGCCAAACAAGGTGATTAATAAATGAATCAAAATTGAAACCCAAATCATTGAATTTCACCTTCTTATCAAAAGTTCGAACTTCAAGCAAACATGATTTCAATGTAAATGATGCAAAGCGCTTAATGTTTCCATAAAATGAATTCATGTAGCAAATACCAGGCTTGAACACACGAACTTGATTAGGAATTCCAACAAGCAACATATTAGAAGAAGATATAATCAACTCACCACACGAATTATATTTCACTAGTTTAAACACACATGTTGATTTGACAAAACCGAGCATACCAAAATGCAAAGGTTCATACTTCAAGAGTATTAATCGGGAATGCAAATCACTACATGGAAATTTCACACAAAAACTCAAAGATTGTTCATGAAGAACACAATTGCACATACCATGTGAAGATCTTTTAACATGGATGCCAAACAAAGAATTTTTAACGAACATGCAACTTTTCAAACAGGCAGATTTATCACAAATCAATTGAGCAGGCATATTTAAACATAAAGATTTAACACATGAGTTCAAAAAGTTTGTAGGGTCAAACACATGAGAATTTTTACGTGACAGACTTTGATCAAACATGTTCAAAATTTGCTTAGGGAAAACTAATCCAATGTTGTCAACAAATTTGCCAATGTAGTAATCGTCATAAAAAAAACTGTATATGGCACCTTTTAAAACAAAATCGTTAACAACAGTAAGTGAACAAAAATTATCCAAATCAAGTGACTTTGATTCGATAAACAAAGAATCCTTACCTTCCTTACCTTCAATCGCAAGTGGGTGGTAGTCATTCGCGAACTTACCTTTTTCGAACAACCTAAAACACCTCTCGTTTGGAAGGTAATGTAGATGGAATTGGTCACACAAACTTCTAGGAACCTGAAAAGTTAACTCACAAGAAGATCGAACAGGTGGGTTAGTGGAAATAATCCTCACTTGCTCACTTGTTTTCTCACTCGATTCGTTTTCTTCTGGATCACTCGTTTCTTTTGTTTCAATTTCTTTTTCATCTTCTTTTTCACTCTCAAATTTCTTTTCATTTCCTTTTTCATTTTCTTTTTGCTTTTCAAAGGCTTTTTCAAAGGCTTTTTCAAGTTCTCTCAAGATTCGCTCATTTTCTCTCTTACTTGCCTCTTGCCTCTCTTTTCTTTTTATTTCATTTTCTTTTTCTTCTCTTGCTTTTTCTTTTTCTTTTCTTTTCTTTGTTTTCTCTTTACAAGAATGTACAAAAGAACGATGAGAATACAAATCTTGTTCGAAAGATGAAGAACTATTTGCATATGATTCACAATCAAAACTTCGTGAAGAATACTCCGGGTAAGATTTCTTTGAAGATCTAGTAGGAGTATGTCTTTCTCTTCGAACGCCATCTTGGAATGAATCAAAATCGTAATCAGCTTCTCGTCTTCTCAAATTTCTTGATGAAAAGGACTTTCGATCGAAGTCACTTCTCGAATTCGCTGATGAATATGCGTCATAGTATAAATCTCTTTGTCTCGAAGTAGATGGCGAAAAGGAATCACGATAGGAACTTTTTCTTAAGTAGTAGTCGGGGGTATATCTCCGTGGGGTTCTTGGTTCCGTTTTACGACTTGAAGAAACTCGATCACTTTGGTCTCGTTTAGTTGCCATTCTTCGCTTTTCTTGAACCAAATATTGGTATTCCGATTCGGTGAACTCTTCGTATGACATGATTTTTGTTGCTAAAAAGAAAATGTTAGATCACAAAACAAAATAAAAAAATGAAGTACCTCACCACAAACCTCACAATTTCGCTCGGAAAGAAAATTGGATAACACTCCACTCGTGTTTACACTTGTCTAATGGCTTTTGCTCGCTCTAATGTACTCACCACTCGTGCCTTTTTTCGCTCGTCTCACTCTCGTGAATTCGTATTTTGTTTCAAGAAGACTTATTGCGGCTTAGAGGGTCGGCTTCAAATGGGTTACAAGGGATAACGTCGGGTGTAGGGTAGGCTAAACAAAGAAAAATAAAAAATCAAAGTATGTGTGGCGTTTGGGGGGGTAGCGGGAATGGTAAAATGAATGGATGCTCGGAAGCAACAAAAAAACAAAATAAAACTCACAAGACTTTTCACTTTTGTTTTTTTCTTTTTTTTAACTCGATTTTTTTGTCACTTTTTTTTCCTTTTTTTTCGATTTTTTTTTGAATTTTTTTTTGAATTTCTTCTCCTTTTTTTTAAATCCAATATAGTAAACAAAATACAAGGAAGAGAAGAAAAAAATTAAATTCCAACTCAAAATTTTTTTTTGAATTTTTTTTTTGACTTCCTTTTTTTTTATTTTTTTTCGTTATGAACCTACTCCGAGCTTGGTACGAACGTCGGCACTCCTCATTTTAGTAGCTCTGATACCAAATGATGTGATCCGGCTCGGTTGATTGAGTCGATTCACTTGATTGCCCGATCGTCGACGAGGAATAGTTGAGTTATAGGAAATAGGATGAAATAAGGCTAAAGATGCGGAAGCTTTCAGATGGTTTTAAAGGTTGGCTAAGGTGATGGTAAATTTATAAGGGTAGTAGGCTCGATTTAAGTATAAAAATAAGAAAAATGGAAGTTGATAAATGAAGGCTCGGTTTTGTAAAAAGATATTATAGTTGGGTAAAATCTAGGATAGTCGGTGGAATGGATAAATGAGCTTAAACACCAGAAACGATTCAACACTAAAAGTGTCACCCGGATTTCTATTCAGTTCAAGGTGGGATTGCGGAATTGTAGAAGGTTGAACGCCACACCAAAGCAAGGTGATTAGTTCAAAAGAGAACGATAGACGCCACTAGCACGCTAGATAAGTCAGATCGAAACTCGTACGAATTTAGAGAGGAGAAAACTCACTCTTTGAACAAAGTTCATTCAAATGATCAAAAGTCAAAAGTCCTTTACAAATGAAAGAAAACAAATATTTATAGGCACATAGATGACCATTCAAATTCGGCATCTAGGTGTTCACACAATAATAAAAATGTTCACACTAATGTATTAAAATAGTTCATAAATTCGGCAGATTCATGCACTAGCTGAATGGACACTTTCTTCCCCCTTAGTTTGTGCATGAATGCTTAGTCATAAAGAAAGGCTTCAAGTGACTTGTATGTGCACCAAAAGGTTGCATTCATCTCCTTGGGACGTTCATGCACTTGTATGGACCATGTATCTTCATAATTAAACACTTTAATGGCATGTAAGTTCATAAATGGTAGCATGAACCTAGTAAATTCGTTCTCCCCTTTGTGCATGCACTTAATTCAATCAATGTGTTGAATTATTGAGTTAATTCCTTCCCTTGGACGTTCTTGAACCCATCCATGCATGTGTAGTAGCCTATAGGTCAATTCAAAGTGTGAACATGTTCAAGGAGCTCTATGGTCAACATAGAATTAGTTAGCAGCTACTTCTTGGCCGAATAAGTGCCTTGGAAAGTTAAGAGACAGCCACCATACATGCACTTAAGCCATTCATGCATTCTATCATCCCATGCATTTGATCCATTCATGGACTAGCCTTTAATGTCCATACATGCATTCGACACATGCATGAATTTGTAGAAACATTGCATCTAGCCGTACATGCACCAGCATTTAATACTTCTTCATTCATGAGTGTGGAATGCCCAAAAGAGATGTTTCTTCATTCATACATTGTACCGTCCAAAGGAATGTACCTACATGAAATAAACAAGTCATTAAGACATCTCATGAACACTCATAAATTCGGCATGATGTGAACACATTAATGTCATGCATTAATTCGGCTATGTGAACATAATCAATTTATATAATGACAATGATATATTAATAACAAATATTAATATAAGACAAGTTTAATGCTTAAATGAATATGTGCAAATTTTATTTAATGTATTAAAGACAAAACCGAGTTTAAACTAAAATGAGCTAAGTTTTAGCTCGTGAGCTAAAGTTGAGCTGAGGGTAAACTCCTAAGCTGAAGTTGAGCTAAGGTTTAGCTCGTGAGCTAAATATGAGCTTGGAGTGAGCTCGGTTTAGCTCAGGCAAGTTGGATCGAGCTTGAATAAGCTGGATTTGAGCTAGACGGAGCTCGTGGAGCTGGAAACGAGCTGGGATCAGCTTGCCAACATGTCAATGCTCGGCTTGACAGACTTGCTCGATGAAGTTCGCGGGGCGTGCTCGTATCATTGGGCCTCGCCTTCAAGAATTTGGGCTTGTGATCCATCTCCTACCGAAATTGGGTCGTTGACGCTCGTAATGGAGATCCAACGCGCTTTGGCTGCAAGATTCGGTTTCTTGGACCAAGATTTCTAAGATTTGAAATCTTGATTTTCTTGATTCTTGAAATCGCTCCGAACAGCAAAATTGGGCCAAGATTCGATTTCTTGATTTTCTTGAAAACAAGAAAGTGAATCTTGATTTTCTTGATTTGAGCCCATCACCTTCTTAAGCTTGGGTTGGGCCTTTGTGACTCGTATCAAGTGAACTACTCCTCCACTTGATAAAAGGAGCATAGAAGAGGAGACTATTTGGATACATAATCAACTTGTAACGAATTCATATATATTGTTCTGCAAGAAAAGAACTGAAGAAAGATCTATAAAGGTATCTGTTCTACTGAACAAAATTAAGAAGGAAGATATTATGAGGTTCCTAGAATTGCATCATGTGGAGAAGTTTGATGTAAGTATACTAAAACTTTTGTTCGAAGTTTGAAATTAAAATGCAAACTTACATGCTTGTTTTCTCTCTATGCTAGGTTCCATTTATTGCCATGTATAGGAAAGAGCAATGTCTGAGTCTACTGGATGATTTTGAGCAAAATGAGGCTAAGAATGAAGATAATGATGATGTTGGACAAGCAAGGCAATTGAAGTGGCATAAGGTAAGTTTTTTATTAAATTTTTGCTTATGTGCCAAGAGTCGAGAGTGGCTCAGATGCCTTAATCAATGGCCGAGCCATAATAATGGTCTTTATACTGTGATGGTATACTGAAAGTGTGACTTCCAAGAGCAAGTTCTATTTACTGCATTATTTTCAGGTATTTTGGATTATAAAAGAATTAGACATGTGGTTGCTACTTCAGAAGCGTAAGAGTGTGCTTCAGATGCAGCAAAAGAAAATTTACGATGAGGAATGTCTGAAGATTGATAATAGTGAAAAGTATACTTTGAATAAGTAGTTATTCAAATCAATATCAAAGTCTCTCAATGAAGCTGAAACGAAGGAAGAGATTGATGACATGGATGCAAAGTATACTTTGAATAAGTTGTTATCTAGGTTCAACATAATCTGCACCATCTACAATTTATGTTTTTTGGATTCATTCGATTGTAGGTGTTGAGTAGTATATGTATGATGTATCTAGTGTACGTCTATTCATTATTTTTGAGATTTTTATATAAAAAATTCTTAAAAGATCCATGTTTAAATGTTAATAATACTATATTTTATTTGCTCAAAAAAATGAATTTGACAAAATGAAAAAAAAAATGGTAGCTCCGTAGTAGAACCACTAGTCTATCTCTCTGGCATGTAATAATTTTGAGAAAGAAAATATTGGTATAGTTATTGTTTTATTTTTGTATTCACATGTACATATAGATCCAAAGTTTTTAATATTATTCCATACTAAGATTTTTTTAATAATCTTTTTACTTTTTCTATTTTTAATGAATTTCGGATAATTTTGTTGAAATGTAATTTTGTAAGTTTTATAATTGATTGGATTTAATATATTCCTCATATAGATATCATGCAAAGGTAATCCTTCGATTAAATTCAATTTATATCATAATAATAAAGTCATGAAGACGTGACTCTCCCAAAATGGTAAATTTGTAATAAAAACCTTTTAAATTTTATCAAATCATAAATTAATATAATGATAAAATTATAATTTGATCTCTTATAAATTAATTATTCGTTTTTAACCCTTAAAATAATTTTTTAACTTCTCCCCTACTTTTAGCACATTAAATTGTAATGCAATTTAAAAATAATAAAGTAGATTATATATTATTTTAATAATATTATATATTATGATTTTTTAATTCATATAATAATTATATTAAGAATGTTATTGAATTGTATATTATTTTATTAAATTATATTTAATAATAAAATATGATTAAATTATTTATTATTTTTTTTAATAAAAATATATTTAATAATTTTATTAAAATTTAATAACAATAACAATAATTATCTACCTAAAAAAATTCTGCTAAGGGTACTTTGGTCATTTAAGCCTTTTTCCTTATACTATTACAACATCTATTCCATTCAACCAAACAATTGAATTATTGATTACAGCTCTATTCCATTCCATTCAACCAAACTATTGAATTACTGATTACAGTTTTATTCCATTATAGCTCTATTCAATTACAGCCCTATTCTATTACAGTGAACCAAATATGCTGTAGAATTTCACCTTTGACGGCATATTCAAGTTCGCCTTCCTCTTTACTGGCAGTGGTGTCGGACTCCTTATCTTTCTCGTCTTTCGACTTGATTTCGCTGTTGGCTCTCAACACCATTGTACTTCGGTCAGGTCATTGACTAGCGATGTGCCCTCATCCCAAGCACTTAAAGCACTTGATGTCCCTCGTATGATTTGGATTGGCAACTTCTTTACCTTTGCTTGATTCATCGACAAGTTTGTTAAACTTCGTAGGATTGTTTTGATCCTTCGGGCGGTTAGGAAAGTCTCTTTTGCTTGTACCTTGTCCCCACTTTGAGTTGTTTGTGGGGTTGGAATAGGTCCAAACGGAGCTTTTCTTCTTGAGTTGTTTTTCTACTTTAATTGCAACATGAACCATGTCGGTCACCTCGATATAGTGCTGAAGCTCCACCACGTTAGCAATCTCTCGATTTAGCATGACTAGGAATCTAGCCATGGTTGCCTCGCAGTCCTCTTCCATGTCCACACAAATCAGTGCAATTTCCATTTCTTTGAAATAATCCTCCACGCTTCGATGGCTTTGCGTAAGGTTTTGCAACTTTTGGTATAATTCTTGATGGTAATAAGACGGGATAAATCTCTTTCTCATCACAGCTTTCATCTCAGGCCATGTAGAAATCGGCCTCTCTCCGTTACATCTTTGATTTGTTGTTAGTTGGTCTCACCACACCATGGCGTAGCCAAAGAATTCGATTACCGCCAACTTGACTTCTTGGCCTCCGAGTAGTGTGGAAGTTGAACACCAACTTGATTTTTTTCCGACTCTAAGTACACTTCCAGATCGGACTTACCTTGGAAGGGTGGTATGGAGAGCTTAATATTCTTCAAATCGTTATCGACTCGACCTCGATCCCTTTGACCCCGATTCTGTTGACCTCAATGACACTCACTTTGATTTGATCCTTGGTCACTATCTGGTCATACAAGTCATCTTCGGGCTGCCTTGCTCGACCTCTTTCACGTCTAAGGCCTTGAGGAATCCTTTCTCGTTGGCCCCTCTCTTCGACTCGATCTAGTCTTTCGTTTATGGACTCGAGTTCATTGCAGAACATCTGTTGGATTTCCCTTAAGAGAGCTTACTGGCCTATATCAGGGACTCCTCCACCTACGGGAGCCACGTTGCTTACAGATTGTCTTGGTAATCCCTCGTTTATGTTACATTTTAGACTTCGCGACATGTTGTAGCCTCACCACAATCCTCACAAGATCTCTTAGAAAGAAAGAATGATGGAACTCGCACTCGTGTTTATGCTCATTTGGCTTTTACCTCCACTCAATTACGCTCACTCACTCGTGCCTTTTTCCACTCCTTTCTTCTCTTATAACCTCGTAAAGGATTTACTAAGGCTTGATCTCTAGTTTGGGAGTCGATTTCAAAAAGGGTAAACAATGGATACACGTAGGGTTTAGGGTTGGCTGAAAGAACTGGGATTGGGTAGAAAGTGTGGTGTTTATATGGATAAGAATATTAGAAAAGAAGGTTGATCGGGAACTATATTGATTCAAGGGCTTCAAAGTTCAAATAACAAATAAATTGTATAAACCCCCAATTTTTTATTTTTTAACTACAAAACAATAATTTCAATGTAATACTTGAATTTCATGAAATAAATTTTTTTCTCTTTTTTTATGAACCTACTCCGGGGTCACTTCGAACGTCTGAACTTCTAGTTTTGGGTAGCTCTAATACCAAATGATACATGCTCACCTCGATTTGATTTGAGTCGTATGTAAGATGCCTGATCGTCTACGAAGAAGTGTCGTTGGAAGTTAAAGGAAGAAAGCAATTTTCAGTTAGGAAGATTTGATGGCTAAGTTTGGGTTCAAAATTTGGTTAAGAAGTCTAGGTTCAAGAAGGAGAGAGTTAGGATATTTGGTTCAATATCGTTCATTCTAGTGTATGAGTAGGTTTAATAAAGATAATAATTTTGTTTTGGTTCATCAAGTAAACAAAATATGGTTGGTTGAAATGTTTTGGTAATGGGAAGAAATATGGTAAATGGTTGCCCTAAGAACAAGTTGAACCGATATTAGAAAATATCGACCCGAGACTTATTGGTTCTTAAGTTAGGATGGTTGAAAGGAAGTTGGACCTCGACCCAATATCTAGGTAGATAGGAACCTCAGTATTGAGTTTTTTTTTGAACGCCACATTAAAATTAGTGATAAGTTTAGTTTCATAAAAAGAAGTCGGTTGACGCCACTACTAGGTAGATAAGCCAATGAAATCTTAGACGAGATTTAGAGAAGAAAATTCTCACAAGAATAAAGGTTCAGCTATATTTTTGGCAAAAAGTCCTTTACACAATGTAAATGGCCGAATTTATAGGCCTTACAAGTCCATCTGAATAGGCACATTCATAAACTTATGAACTAAGTAAGATAAGCCTTGAATATTCTTGAAAATTCTAGAAAAATATCACTTAATGAACTTGTCCATGTTCGACTGCACCTTCTTCCAAAAAGTCACCTTTGATGTGATCCGGCCCAGGTTAATCGAGTCGTTTCACAAAGTTGCCCGATCGTCTACGAGGAGTAGTTGGAGTTGTCAAAATTGGGTGATTTAGGCTAAGGGTTGCGGAAGCTTTGAGAGGGTTTAGATGAGTGGTTTGGTGTTGATAAATTCGGTTTAGAATAGAAACAAGGTAGGTTAGAAAAAGGTAATTGATGGAGATGGAAAATAAAACTTAAACGTCAAGAATGTTCAATACTAAAAAGTATTGCCCGAGTCTTATATTGCTTAAGGTGAAATTTGTGGAAGGATAGAAGCGAACCTTGACCCAATACCTATATGGAGGTAAGAACCAAAGGTATAAAAATATGGTTGAACGCCACACCGATTCGGTGATAAGTTCAATGGAGTTCGGATTGACACCACTAGCAAGCTAGATAAGTCGCTTCGAGACTCGAACGAAATAGGATAGGAGGAAACCTCACAATCAAGTTTTCAATAATCAAATTCTGTAACCTTTTACAATAAACAAAATAAACTATTTATAGGCTCTCTAATGCCTATTAAAATTCAGCTACTAATGTGTTCACACAACAATTAAAAATGTTCACACTTCAAGCATTAAATCTCTGTTCATGGATAGTGTAAGTTCATGCATGGTTGAATAATCATGTTTCTTCCCAAAACCCGTTCATGCATGCTTAACCAATAAGAAAGCTTCCTTGTTCCATGAATGTGCATCTTCAATTCATATCCAACCCCTCTTGGACAAATGCTAGGTGCATGGGTCATGTATCTCTCTTAATTAAAGCTTTAATGATGGGCTGGTTCATGAATGGAAGCATGTACCTTCTAAATTCGTTCTCCCCTTTGTACATGCACATTATACATTCAATGTGATGAATTAAGGTAATATTTCCTCCCTTTGGACGTTCATGAATCCACCCATACATGTATAGGAGCTGATTGGTCAAATTGAGGTGTGAATGGCTTAGATGCTGCCTTGGGAATACGATCGGCCAAGCTTGTGCTTTAAATTGCTGGACACCTTTTGGCCAAATAGGTGCCTTGGGGAGCCAAATGGATAAGCCACCATTCATTGAAAGAGGCCTTACATGCACCGTCCCATACATTGAACCTATCATGCATGAACCTTGTTTAATTACTCTCCAAATTCAGCTCACCTACAAAAACACATGAACCAAAATTAAATCACATAAAATTCAGCTGAACAAACATTAATATAATTTAGACACACTAATTAAACATAAATTAAATTAGACAAATTTAATAAAGTCTTAACAAGACATATTAAATTTGGCCAAGACACATTTAAAACATGTAATAAGTCAAAACATAATTATGAGCTGTAGTAATTTAAACTAAATTAATAAATTACTTAATTTATTCAGACATTAAAATAAATGAGTTGAAATAAACTTAAGCCAAGCTCAAACGAGCTAAAGTAAGCTAAATTGAGCTCAAACGAGCTAAATTAAGCTCATGTGAGCTAAATCGAGCTGGGAAAAACTAAGATTGAGCTTGTTGAGTTGAGATTGAGCTTCATCTTGCACTTGGGGCCCTCGTGTTTAGGCCAATCATGATAGCAACGAGTGGTGCCACAACATGATGCGATTGAGATCACATCATACCCTCCCTCTTGAAGACGATTTGTCCTCAAATCGGGCCATTTTCTCAAAAAAAATTTTACATCGTCACCAGCCCCTTTGTCGATGGAATTGGCATAGTTGCTCCCAAAAACCTGGAAATCAGACATGCCTTGAGTAGGACACAATTTATGTTTATACCCTCCCTCTTTAGGAGGGAACCACTTCGAAGTGTCACCTACACAAAAATTAAATAGATTAGTGACACCATGGTTTATAAGTTCAAAAGGTCTTCTTAGGATCTTATGCAAAAATTGAACCAATGAACCAGTGCCGGGATCAAAAGTAAAAACCGTTCTTACCTTTTTCTCCAATGGACACAAACCTAAATCACAAGTCAGTCGAAAAGCATAATCTCGAAAATCAAAATTGCAAAATCCAAACCCTTTTAACAAGAACAAAGAATAATAATCTCCGGGGTCAAAAATAAAGCTTCCTCTTGCTTGGCTTGACGTTAACTTAGGAATGTATATCCCGGGTTTAAAAACGCGATTTTCATTGATCGTTTCGCAACGCAACAAAAATTTCTTCTTCACCAAGACTTCACACATGTCAAGCAAATAGGAGTTAGGCATACATACATTTGAGCAATCAAACCCTTCATATTTCATTCGCACACGTAAACAAGAAAAGTTCACACCACAATTTAGATAATTCACATGATCATCACAAGCACACAGATTAGATGTCAACTTTTCATCACACAATCCCAAATTTTGTTTGGGCTTACCTGGACTTACTTCTTGATCAATCTTGACAATGATAGGCTCATGAGCAGAAAGATATTTCACATTACTATGTAAAACACATTTATCAACAATCAAATTATGATTTCCAATCAGATCAAGATGAAAAACTTTCTCACAAACTAAGTCTTTGCTAATCTCGTCATCAAGAATCAAGTAAGATTGAGAAGACTCAAATACAGTAGCTCCCTTACATGGCTTACCTTTAAGCACTTGTGAACTAGGGTCATCTACGATCTTACCTTTCTCGACTAATCGAAATCGTTTCTCCTTAGAAAAGTATTGAAGTTGAAATTGATCGATGGGATTTCGAGAAACCTGAAAAGTAGAAACAAAACAAGGAAAATTCATAGGATGGTTAGTAACAACACTCCTTTCTTCTTCACTCTCGTTTCTTCCTTCAATCTCACTCTCTTTTTCGGTTTCCTTTTCTTTTTCGCACTCGTTTTTATTCTCAATCTCATTTTCAATTTTCTTTTCTATCTCACACTCATCTTCTTTTTCTTTCATTTCTTTTTCTTTTTCATTTTCTCGCTCACACTCTTTTTCTTTTTCACATGATGTTTCGATTTCATTACAAAAGTATAAATCATCAAAAAGAGAAACCTTTTGTTGAGAATAAGAAAAGGGTTCTTCACACAAATGGCAATCTTCTCTTTGTGATAGATCTTCCGTAGCCGAGTACTTTGACACTCTTGAAGCACGTTCGCCTCTTCGTAAATAATCCTTTGTAGATGAATAAATTGAGGCACTTGTAGAGACACGTTTACTTTTTCGTTTATCATTTCGGAAGGACTCAAACTCGGAGTTTGCTTCTCTTGGTCTCGAACGCCTTGTTGAATAAATGTCTTGATAAGAGTCTCTTGTCGAGTAGTGTCGTCGGGATGATCTTAACTCCGTCTCATGACTCGATGAAATTTGCTTTTGTTGGGCTCTTGTCTCTATTCGATCCAATCTATCATGCAATTTATCAAAATTTGATTTCACAATTCTACGTATCTCTTGCTTCAAATATTGGAAATCTGATTCGGAAAATTCTTGTGACATGATTTTTTTTTTTTTAAAAATGATTAAAATAAAATAGAAAGTAAATACCTCACCACAAAAATCTCACGTTTCACTCACAATGGAAATTGGATAGCACTCCACTCGTGTTTACACTCTTCTAGGCTTTTTCTTTGATGTAAAACACACGTGCCTTTTACCTCTCGACCTCGTCTCACAATTTCGTAATTCGTCTCGATAGACTTAATTTGCTACTTGAGGGTCGGTTTCAAAATAGGTTACAAAGGAATGATGTGGGTGTAGGGTAGGCTAAACAAAATAAAATCAAGGCTAAGTGTGGCGTTGGGATGGGTAAATAATGGTAGGAAGGGAAACTTGATGATCGGAGCAAATAAGAGAGAAAAAAAATAAAATAAAAACTCGCAAGACTTTTCACTTTTTTTTTTAACTTGATTTTTTTTTTGGTCACCCTTTTTTTTTTTTCAATCAATTTTTTTTTTCGATTTTTTTTTGATTTTTTTGTTACTCCAATACAATAGTAAGCTAAATACAAGGAAAAAAAAATTAAATTACAACTCAATTTTTTTTTGATTTTTTTTTTTGACTTTTTTTTTACATTACGAACCTACTCCGAGCTTGATACGAATGTCGGCACTCCTCGTTTTAGTAGCTCTGATACCAAATGATGTGATCCGGCCCAGGTTAATCGAGTCGTTTCACAAAGTTGCCCGATCGTCTACGAGGAGTAGTTGGAGTTGTCAAAATTGGGTGATTTAGGCTAAGGGTTGCGGAAGCTTTGAGAGGGTTTAGATGAGTGGTTTGGTGTTGATAAATTCGGTTTAGAATAGAAACAAGGTAGGTTAGAAAAAGGTAATTGATGGAGATGGAAAATAAAACTTAAACGTCAAGAATGTTCAATACTAAAAAGTATTGCCCGAGTCTTATATTGCTTAAGGTGAAATTTGTGGAAGGATAGAAGCGAACCTTGACCCAATACCTATATGGAGGTAAGAACCAAAGGTATAAAAATATGGTTGAACGCCACACCGATTCGGTGATAAGTTCAATGGAGTTCGGATTGACACCACTAGCAAGCTAGATAAGTCGCTTCGAGACTCGAACGAAATAGGATAGGAGGAAACCTCACAATCAAGTTTTCAATAATCAAATTCTGTAACCTTTTACAATAAACAAAATAAACTATTTATAGGCTCTCTAATGCCTATTAAAATTCAGCTACTAATGTGTTCACACAACAATTAAAAATGTTCACACTTCAAGCATTAAATCTCTGTTCATGGATAGTGTAAGTTCATGCATGGTTGAATAATCATGTTTCTTCCCAAAACCCGTTCATGCATGCTTAACCAATAAGAAAGCTTCCTTGTTCCATGAATGTGCATCTTCAATTCATATCCAACCCCTCTTGGACAAATGCTAGGTGCATGGGTCATGTATCTCTCTTAATTAAAGCTTTAATGATGGGCTGGTTCATGAATGGAAGCATGTACCTTCTAAATTCGTTCTCCCCTTTGTACATGCACATTATACATTCAATGTGATGAATTAAGGTAATATTTCCTCCCTTTGGACGTTCATGAATCCACCCATACATGTATAGGAGCTGATTGGTCAAATTGAGGTGTGAATGGCTTAGATGCTGCCTTGGGAATACGATCGGCCAAGCTTGTGCTTTAAATTGCTGGACACCTTTTGGCCAAATAGGTGCCTTGGGGAGCCAAATGGATAAGCCACCATTCATTGAAAGAGGCCTTACATGCACCGTCCCATACATTGAACCTATCATGCATGAACCTTGTTTAATTACTCTCCAAATTCAGCTCACCTACAAAAACACATGAACCAAAATTAAATCACATAAAATTCAGCTGAACAAACATTAATATAATTTAGACACACTAATTAAACATAAATTAAATTAGACAAATTTAATAAAGTCTTAACAAGACATATTAAATTTGGCCAAGACACATTTAAAACATGTAATAAGTCAAAACATAATTATGAGCTGTAGTAATTTAAACTAAATTAATAAATTACTTAATTTATTCAGACATTAAAATAAATGAGTTGAAATAAACTTAAGCCAAGCTCAAACGAGCTAAAGTAAGCTAAATTGAGCTCAAACGAGCTAAATTAAGCTCATGTGAGCTAAATCGAGCTGGGAAAAACTAAGATTGAGCTTGTTGAGTTGAGATTGAGCTTCATCTTGCACTTGGGGCCCTCGTGTTTAGGCCAATCATGATAGCAACGAGTGGTGCCACAACATGATGCGATTGAGATCACATCATACCCTCCCTCTTGAAGACGATTTGTCCTCAAATCGGGCCATTTTCTCAAAAAAAATTTTACATCGTCACCAGCCCCTTTGTCGATGGAATTGGCATAGTTGCTCCCAAAAACCTGGAAATCAGACATGCCTTGAGTAGGACACAATTTATGTTTATACCCTCCCTCTTTAGGAGGGAACCACTTCGAAGTGTCACCTACACAAAAATTAAATAGATTAGTGACACCATGGTTTATAAGTTCAAAAGGTCTTCTTAGGATCTTATGCAAAAATTGAACCAATGAACCAGTGCCGGGATCAAAAGTAAAAACCGTTCTTACCTTTTTCTCCAATGGACACAAACCTAAATCACAAGTCAGTCGAAAAGCATAATCTCGAAAATCAAAATTGCAAAATCCAAACCCTTTTAACAAGAACAAAGAATAATAATCTCCGGGGTCAAAAATAAAGCTTCCTCTTGCTTGGCTTGACGTTAACTTAGGAATGTATATCTCGGGTTTAAAAACGCGATTTTCATTGATCGTTTCGCAACGCAACAAAAATTTCTTCTTCACCAAGACTTCACACATGTCAAGCAAATAGGAGTTAGGCATACATACATTTGAGCAATCAAACCCTTCATATTTCATTCGCACACGTAAACAAGAAAAGTTCACACCACAATTTAGATAATTCACATGATCATCACAAGCACACAGATTAGATGTCAACTTTTCATCACACAATCCCAAATTTTGTTTGGGCTTACCTGGACTTACTTCTTGATCAATCTTGACAATGATAGGCTCATGAGCAGAAAGATATTTCACATTACTATGTAAAACACATTTATCAACAATCAAATTATGATTTCCAATCAGATCAAGATGAAAAACTTTCTCACAAACTAAGTCTTTGCTAATCTCGTCATCAAGAATCAAGTAAGATTGAGAAGACTCAAATACAGTAGCTCCCTTACATGGCTTACCTTTAAGCACTTGTGAACTAGGGTCATCTACGATCTTACCTTTCTCGACTAATCGAAATCGTTTCTCCTTAGAAAAGTATTGAAGTTGAAATTGATCGATGGGATTTCGAGAAACCTGAAAAGTAGAAACAAAACAAGGAAAATTCATAGGATGGTTAGTAACAACACTCCTTTCTTCTTCACTCTCGTTTCTTCCTTCAATCTCACTCTCTTTTTCGGTTTCCTTTTCTTTTTCGCACTCGTTTTTATTCTCAATCTCATTTTCAATTTTCTTTTCTATCTCACACTCATCTTCTTTTTCTTTCATTTCTTTTTCTTTTTCATTTTCTCGCTCACACTCTTTTTCTTTTTCACATGATGTTTCGATTTCATTACAAAAGTATAAATCATCAAAAAGAGAAACCTTTTGTTGAGAATAAGAAAAGGGTTCTTCACACAAATGGCAATCTTCTCTTTGTGATAGATCTTCCGTAGCCGAGTACTTTGACACTCTTGAAGCACGTTCGCCTCTTCGTAAATAATCCTTTGTAGATGAATAAATTGAGGCACTTGTAGAGACACGTTTACTTTTTCGTTTATCATTTCGGAAGGACTCAAACTCGGAGTTTGCTTCTCTTGGTCTCGAACGCCTTGTTGAATAAATGTCTTGATAAGAGTCTCTTGTCGAGTAGTGTCGTCGGGATGATCTTAACTCCGTCTCATGACTCGATGAAATTTGCTTTTGTTGGGCTCTTGTCTCTATTCGATCCAATCTATCATGCAATTTATCAAAATTTGATTTCACAATTCTACGTATCTCTTGCTTCAAATATTGGAAATCTGATTCGGAAAATTCTTGTGACATGATTTTTTTTTTTTTAAAAATGATTAAAATAAAATAGAAAGTAAATACCTCACCACAAAAATCTCACGTTTCACTCACAATGGAAATTGGATAGCACTCCACTCGTGTTTACACTCTTCTAGGCTTTTTCTTTGATGTAAAACACACGTGCCTTTTACCTCTCGACCTCGTCTCACAATTTCGTAATTCGTCTCGATAGACTTAATTTGCTACTTGAGGGTCGGTTTCAAAATAGGTTACAAAGGAATGATGTGGGTGTAGGGTAGGCTAAACAAAATAAAATCAAGGCTAAGTGTGGCGTTGGGATGGGTAAATAATGGTAGGAAGGGAAACTTGATGATCGGAGCAAATAAGAGAGAAAAAAAATAAAAATAAAAACTCGCAAGACTTTTCACTTTTTTTTTTAACTTGATTTTTTTTTTGGTCACCCTTTTTTTTTTTCAATCAATTTTTTTTTTCGATTTTTTTTTTGATTTTTTTGTTACTCCAATACAATAGTAAGCTAAATACAAGGAAAAAAAAATTAAATTACAACTCAATTTTTTTTTGATTTTTTTTTTTGACTTTTTTTTTACATTACGAACCTACTCCGAGCTTGATACGAATGTCGGCACTCCTCGTTTTAGTAGCTCTGATACCAAATGATGTGATCCGGCCCAGGTTAATCGAGTCGTTTCACAAAGTTGCCCGATCGTCTACGAGGAGTAGTTGGAGTTGTCAAAATTGGGTGATTTAGGCTAAGGGTTGCGGAAGCTTTGAGAGGGTTTAGATGAGTGGTTTGGTGTTGATAAATTCGGTTTAGAATAGAAACAAGGTAGGTTAGAAAAAGGTAATTGATGGAGATGGAAAATAAAACTTAAACGTCAAGAATGTTCAATACTAAAAAGTATTGCCCGAGTCTTATATTGCTTAAGGTGAAATTTGTGGAAGGATAGAAGCGAACCTTGACCCAATACCTATATGGAGGTAAGAACCAAAGGTATAAAAATATGGTTGAACGCCACACGGATTCGGTGATAAGTTCAATGGAGTTCGGATTGACACCACTAGCAAGCTAGATAAGTCGCTTCGAGACTCGAACGAAATAGGATAGGAGGAAACCTCACAATCAAGTTTTCAATAATCAAATTCTGTAACCTTTTACAATAAACAAAATAAACTATTTATAGGCTCTCTAATGCCTATTAAAATTCAGCTACTAATGTGTTCACACAACAATTAAAAATGTTCACACTTCAAGCATTAAATCTCTGTTCATGGATAGTGTAAGTTCATGCATGGTTGAATAATCATGTTTCTTCCCAAAACCCGTTCATGCATGCTTAACCAATAAGAAAGCTTCCTTGTTCCATGAATGTGCATCTTCAATTCATATCCAACCCCTCTTGGACAAATGCTAGGTGCATGGGTCATGTATCTCTCTTAATTAAAGCTTTAATGATGGGCTGGTTCATGAATGGAAGCATGTACCTTCTAAATTCGTTCTCCCCTTTGTACATGCACATTATACATTCAATGTGATGAATTAAGGTAATATTTCCTCCCTTTGGACGTTCATGAATCCACCCATACATGTATAGGAGCTGATTGGTCAAATTGAGGTGTGAATGGCTTAGATGCTGCCTTGGGAATACGATCGGCCAAGCTTGTGCTTTAAATTGCTGGACACCTTTTGGCCAAATAGGTGCCTTGGGGAGCCAAATGGATAAGCCACCATTCATTGAAAGAGGCCTTACATGCACCGTCCCATACATTGAACCTATCATGCATGAACCTTGTTTAATTACTCTCCAAATTCAGCTCACCTACAAAAACACATGAACCAAAATTAAATCACATAAAATTCAGCTGAACAAACATTAATATAATTTAGACACACTAATTAAACATAAATTAAATTAGACAAATTTAATAAAGTCTTAACAAGACATATTAAATTTGGCCAAGACACATTTAAAACATGTAATAAGTCAAAACATAATTATGAGCTGTAGTAATTTAAACTAAATTAATAAATTACTTAATTTATTCAGACATTAAAATAAATGAGTTGAAATAAACTTAAGCCAAGCTCAAACGAGCTAAAGTAAGCTAAATTGAGCTCAAACGAGCTAAATTAAGCTCATGTGAGCTAAATCGAGCTGGGAAAAACTAAGATTGAGCTTGTTGAGTTGAGATTGAGCTTCATCTTGCACTTGGGGCCCTCGTGTTTAGGCCAATCATGATAGCAACGAGTGGTGCCACAACATGATGCGATTGAGATCACATCAACCTTCATGGCTAAGGAATGGAAGATGAATGAACAAGGTGTGAACAAGACCCTTGGAGCTAAGGCTAGATTCGGCCAAGGCTAATAAGTGAGCTATAAATTGGTGATGCTTGGCCAAAAGTGTTGGAGTTAATGTGGAGAGCTCATTAGCCCTTTTTAGGTGTGAACACCAACCATTGAAAAGCCATCAAATGTGAACAAAGCTAGCCGAATGGTCCATGGAATGTGAACACAAGTTTGGCCAAGTGTGAAAGCTTTAAGGAGCACTTAATGACCACCTTGGTTATTTGGAGAGGCATGACTGAATTTTCACATAGGGAACTCAAAGGGGCAGCACACCAAAATTACTTCTTCCATGCACCATGCGTCCCAAGTAATGCACTTACATGAAAAAAATCAATTCATTAAATCCCATAAGAACACCTTAATTTTGGCACAAATGTGAACAAATATCCCAAACAAACATTAATTCAATTATTACATAATTAAAACATGTAATATTAATAAACATAAAACATAATTAATTACTAATGTGAACTTAATTAAAACATAGTTAATTAAAGATAGCTAATTAATGAACTTATTCAAGTAAAAGTCAACACTATTATAGTAAGTTATAAATAAACTTAATGAGCTACGATTAAGTTCGTGAGTTATAATCGAGCTAAGTCCGAGATCGTGAGCTAGAAGTGAGCTGAGTTTGAGCTCGAGAGCTAAAGTTGAGCTGAGAACAAGCTCATGAGCTGAAGTTGAGCTGGATGTGAACTTGTTGAGCTGGAACCGAGCTTGCTAAGCTGATTGTGAGCTGGACGAGCTAGGAAGAGATTACAAGGATGACCCGTTGAG
Source organism: Gossypium hirsutum (assembly GCF_007990345.1). Lineage (NCBI taxonomy): Eukaryota > Viridiplantae > Streptophyta > Magnoliopsida > Malvales > Malvaceae > Gossypium > Gossypium hirsutum. The sequence continues at coordinate 37,854 of NW_024402904.1, forward strand.
TTAGTCCACGAACTCTTGAGTAAGATGGAGATAGATTAGGCCCAAGCTCGATTAACTAAAGTTGAAATTGTGTCTTTGAACCTCTTGGCTCGGGCTCTGGTGATCGGTCCTATAGGTAACTCAAGAGGATCTACTTTAGCAGCTGGCAACTCGAAAGGTGTGGCTGTGTATCATTTAGTACCTTAGCCACCCCCTTGACAGGTATTATCAAGAAAAACTCACCCTTTAATTGGACTGATGATCAAGAAAATGCATTTAATAAGATGAAGGAATGTCTAACTGATGCTCCGTTATTGTCTTTACCTAATTTTAACAAGACATTCGAAGTTGAGTATGTAATACCCCTAACCCATATCCGTCATCAAAACAGGGTTTCGGAGCATTACAAGAATTTGCAAATCACCTAAAAAAATTAAATACTTACCGATTTAATGTATCATATAAATAAATATATTACCATTCAATCAACAGCTTGACACTTGTATAAGCATCAAACAGCAACATTCTTAGTATACTAGTACATATTTCATATAAATCCAACATTGATATACGTAATTTCTCGACGTGTCACACTTGAGTTTAATAATTGTTTTTACTTACATAATTTCCTTGTATCAACATTTCAAGATAATCATATATGTACATGTCACAAGACATATTATTCTCTTACTGTTTCTTCATGAGCATATCATTCATTTCGTTATATCATTATTTCATGCACCATAATTTCCATATATCTTATGTATATTTATTTCGGTAATAGCTCATATTAAAATTAACATAAATTAAATTACATGTACCTATACTTATTTCATTTATCTATCTTCTTAATTATTTCATTCAACTATTTTGTACATATATTTCCATATGACCAATTCTTGTAAACATTTCACAGAACCATTTCATATAACCATTCATCACCTGATACATATTACCTGAATATCAATTGTTCAACTGATGTCATAGCATCTCCCATCCACGGTCTTATTTATCTTCGACATGATGCCATAGTGTCTTTCAACTATGGTCTTACTCATTTTCTGTCAGGTTGCCATGGAATCTTTCAACCATGGTCTTGTTTATTTCATGTTGCATTGCCATGGTATCTTTCAACCATGGTCTTATTCATTCCCGTCATGTTGCCATG
>NW_024402905.1:0-38832 GCF_007990345.1 Gossypium hirsutum
ATTTCCAGATTAATTAGATCTAATAGCAAGAGATGAGCAGAATGAATCATTATGAAAGAGGATTTCGTGGAAGCCAATAACACGGAATACAATTAAGATCAGCTCCAATCTGCCGAATCTGAAAGAACAACAACACAAAAGCAAATTAACTTTATATCAGCAAAATCAATTGGACAAAAATGGGAATTGGGACGTCCAAGAGCAATTGAAATTGGAGGAAGATGAGAACGTTTCTTGATGTCAAATATCTTGCAAAATAGATCTAGATTTTTGAGATGGGCTGAATGAACAAGGATAATTAATTCTGAAACTAAGGAAATAGGATTCAAGAACTATTTTTTCCAGCAAACCGAATTTAATTGGGAATAGAATGTGCAGCCGATAGATCAATTAAAGGGCAACAATGAAATTTCTTGTGCCAATAAGACCACCGAATACAGACCTTTAGATTTTGATGGCTGAAAAACAAAGGAATTAAAGATTAGTCAAAGGAATTCACGCAAACAGCAAGAAAACTTAAAGAACGACAGCAATAAATCAAGATAAAGTCCTCAGGATCCTTGAATCCGAAAGACTTACAAATCCATTCAAACGGCTCTAATCTCCCTCCAAAGTATCAATGGCAAGAAGAAGGTTGAAGATGGTCCCACATCAAAGATTGTTAAACAATTCTAAGAAGCTCAAGAGAGATTCTTGGAGAAACCTCAAAGAAAATTCTGCACTTTAACAATCTGAATTTTAATGTTTTTGAGTAGTGAATACAATGGGTTGGCCGGCCATCACTTATATAGGCCTCAAACTAATCCTAACCTTACTAGAAAACTTAAAAAATTAACCCTAAATAATAAAAATAAAAGAATTTCGGCCTAACTCTTTAAATGGGCTCTTTTGGGCCGATTTTACATGTAATATCTCTGGAGCCTAAAAAATTAAATAACAAATAAATGTTTACAAATTGGGCCCTTTGACATTTTGGCCTGATTTTCACTAAATATGTATGGATTTCTTGATTGGGATGGGAATTTGCTTATTGGGCCTCGCCTTCAAGAATTTGGGCTTGTGATCCATCTTTTACCGAATGGGTCATTGATGCTCGTAACAGAGATCCAATGCGTTTTGGCTGCAAGATTCGGTTTCTTGGACCAAGATTTCCAAGATTTGAAATCTTGATTTTCTTGATTCTTGAAATCGCTCCAACAGCAAAATTGGACCAAGATTCGGTTTCTTGATTTTCTTGTTCTTTCGTGTATGCATCTAAGGCCTTGCTAACAAACTCTTGAATGGTCCCATTTAGTTTGGAACGCATTTGCTGGGGCCTTTGATCTCATTATTGGGCCTTGTGGTAATTTGAGCCCATCACGTTCTTGAACTTGGATTGGGCCTTTGTGAGCCGTATCACTACAGCTAAGAATCATAAAATTGCTGAAACCTGAAAACCCGAAAACTGAGGGTAACTTGACACTTCGTTTGAGGTGTTCCCGATCTCCAAAAATCACGAAATTCAAACTGGAATGTCCCTAAATATTTATATTTGATCTGGAAAGATTCAACACTAAACTCAGCCGGCTAATATTTTTTTAATTTTTACTTAACTTCGTATTTTTCAATTTTTTTGAGTTTTTCGACTGATTCTTTTGGCGGGAAATATTTTTTAATATTCTATCACAGTGCCTTAAATATGAATGTAAAATTTTAGACCAATCGACAACCTTTACCCACTCAAATGAATTGTTTCCAAAACTTTTTCTGGGTAAAACTGCTGTTTAATGTTTTTAAAAGGAGATCAGTTTAGAAATCACCCAAGAACACCCAAACGCCCAAAATCTGATACCAAATGATAGGGGGTTGCGCGCGGACCAAGATCGAGTTGTCAGTCACAGGAATACTCCTACGAGGCTCTTAAACGAGCAGATCTGAAAATGAAACAGCAAGATCAGTTTTTAGAATTTCTAAATTTAAAATTAGAACCCTAAAACAGCAAGAGATGAGCAAGAACGAAAGCACTTATGAAAGAGATTTCGTGGAAGCCAATAACATGGAATAACAATTAAGATCAGCTCCAATCTGCCGATCTGAAAGAACAACCCAAAATAGCAAATTAACTTTATAATTCCAGCAAAATCGATTGGATAAAAATAGGGAATGGGACGTCAAGAGCAATTGAATTGGAGAGATGAGAACGTTTCTTGATGTCAAATATCATGCAAAATAGATCTAGATTTTTGAGAATGGGCTGAAACGAACAAGGATAATTAATTCTGAAACTAAAGAAAATAGGATTCAAGAACGATTTTTCCAGCAAACCGAATTTAATTGGGAATAGAATGTGCAGCCGATAAGATCAATTAAAAGGGACAACAATGAACATTTCTTGCTGCCAATAAGACCACCGAATAAGACCTTTAAGATTTTGATGGCAGAAAAACAAAGGAATTAAAGATTAGTCAAAGGAATTCAACGCAAACAGCAAGAAAACTTAAAAGAATGAACAACAATAAAAATCAAGATAAAGTCCTCAGGATCCTTGAAATCCCGAAAGACTTCACAAATCCTGATGCGCCCCGGCTCGGGAAGGAGAGTCGAGTCGTAGATGTGCCCGATCGTGAATTGGAGTAATACTCGAGGGTGGACGAAATAGGTTAAGAAAGAAGAGATAAAGGCTCAAATTTAGTTCAAAAGGGGTTATGAAATGTATTGAGGATGATAGGTGAATGAAAACCAAGTATTCAAGTTGAACCAACATAATATAGTGTGTTAACCGGGACTTATATGAATACTTAGGAAAGGTTAAATGTTGTATGGATGGAAAACGAATAAAATGGAACCTTGACCCACTATCAAAGATGATAGGAACCTCAGTATAACTTGAACGCCACACTTTGGGTGCAAAGTGATAAGTTCGAAATACAAAAACGGGTTGACGCCACAAGGGTTACTTGATAAGTCTAACCAGTCATTGGAGAACAATGAGAGTTGAAACAAACTCACAAAGTAAACAATTTCATATAAGTTTTAAAATATATTGTCTAACCTTAAACAAATACAAAACAAGCTATTTATAGCTAAATTCCTAAGGTAGCCGAATGGACTAATAAGATGCTGAATGGTCAGCCAAAATAAAACAAAAGAGACTAGAAATTTCCAGCACCCTTCCTAAGACATTTTTGGGAAGCTTCATGCATGAAGAAGTCAATTGGACAGCTTCTAGATGTAATCCATTCAGCTGGACATTAATGGAAGTATTGGTGAGCTGAATAAGGGGTCTTGGTTCGGCCAATGAAGTTGAATGCACCTTAATGAAGCCTCCTTGTGAGTTGAACAGCTTGACCATTTTTATTGACGTTTTGGGCACACAAAACAGCTCCTAAATGCTTCTTGGGAGTATGAAATGTCAACCTTGGTTAATTAAGCAACAGACATGCTTTGGCCGAATGGTCACTTGGAAATTCCCAAACAACAGCTCTTTGCTGTACCCGAAGCAATACAGCTTTAATGCTGTTCAATAACGTCCCCCTTGCATGCTTTCATTAATGGCGTCCATGCATGGTGAATATCTCATTTAATTCATGTTTTGCTTCCCTTTAAATGCCGTTCCATACATGGGAACATCTCATTTAATTCATGTCTTTGCTGCACATTAAATTAGCAAGCAGCTTCTTTAATTTCGTCATTAAATGGCCACATGAAAAAGCACAAACAACTCCTTTAATGCCGTTCCTTGCATGTAGAGCAGCATCTTTAATGCATGTCTTGCTGTACATTAAATTCGGCCAACATCCACTTCCTTAAATTGCCGTCCAAGCCATTAAACCTGCAGCCAATAATTAAATTCGGTCATTAATATCTGCTCATTAAAAATCAGCATCTTAAGACAAATTAAATTGGCAGCAATTTGATCAATAAATATGCTCATAAATTCGGCTGAAACTAATGAAAAACATCAATAAATTCGGCAACTAAGACACATTTAATTCAGCATCCTAGACAAGTTAATTAAATTTGGCTGAACATTAAATAACAGCTTAGGCATAATAAATCAGCAATAAGACACATTAAATAATTGTAATAAGGCAAACACATTTATGCTAGGTAATAATTAAAACAAATTAAACATGCAATAAACAAACATAATTAAAATGTCTAGATTTCTTAATTAAACACTTAGTAATTATTTGAGCTAAAATAACTAACTCAACTAATTAATTTATTCCGGTAAATTAAATTAAAAGAGCTAAAGAGCTAATAACGAGCTCAACGAGTTAAATTGAGCTTGAATGAGCTGACTTGAGCACGAATGAGCTAACTTGAGCTCGAATGAGTTGAACCACACGAAAAGAAATTCAAATGAGCTAAAATTAGCTTCATCTTGCACTTGGGGCCCTCGTGTTTAGGCCAATCTCGACGGCGTTGGGTTGTGACATTACATGATGCGATCAGGATCACATCATACCCTCCCTCTTGAATACGATTTGTCCTCAAATCGGGCCACTTGTTCGAAAAAAAATTTTCAAGATCTCGAACCCTTTTGTTCATGACCCGAATAGAATCATTTCCAAAACTTTGAAAATCATGAATGGTTCGAGAAAATTTTGAATTATTTCCACGCCCTCCCTCTTTTGGAGGGAACCATTCTGAAGTGTCACCTACACAAGAAAGAGATAGGTTAGTGACACTAGAAATCATAAACTCCAAAGAATTTTTAAAGATCTTATTCAACAAGTGAACATATGAGTCAATACCGGGATCAAAAGTAGAAGTTGGTCTTACCTTATCAAAATGAATTAAAAAATTCATTGATTGCAACAAACCTGGGCCACAAGGCACTTGATAGCTATAATTTTTGAAGTCAACTTCCCATAGTTCGAATCCTTTTGACAACAATTTAAAATGATATGCACCGGGGTCAAAAACAAAGTTTCCTCTTGCCATTCCAATTTGATATGACAATTTCAAAATCGGTATCATAAAAAGGAAACGATGTAATTTTAAGTAATGATTATGCAAAACATGTTCAAACCTTTTAAACCACGACATGGAGCAATTTTCAGAATCACAAATTAGATAATTCACATGATCAACACAAGCAAACAGATTAGATGTCATGAGGAAAACTTTTAATCCATCATCCCAATCAAAGTCATCACCAATCAAAAATTGATACTTAGACAAATCAGGATAGGAAAGTCTTCTACTAACTAATTCTTCAGCAATCTCAACATTATCATGCATATGAATTTGTTGAAGTTCGACTAACATAGAACCCTTACCATGCTTACCTTTAGGCGCTGGTGGAATAGAGTCATCTATGATTTTACCTTTCTCGACTAATCGAAATCGTCTCTCCTCAGAAAAGTATTGAAGTTGAAATTGATCGATGGGATTTCGAAAAACTTGAAAGTAGAAACAAACAAGGAAAATTCATAGGATGGTTAGTAACAACACTCCTTTCTTGTTCACTTTCATCTTTTTCGCTTATTTCTTTTTCCAACTCATTTTCAAATACTCTTTCATTTACCATATCACTCATTTCTTTTGCACTCTCATTTCTTCCTTCAATCTCACTCTTTTTTTTCAGTTTTCTTTTCTTTTTCACACTCGTTTTTATTCTCAAATCTCATTTTCAATTTTCTTTTCTATCTCACACTCATCTTCTTTTTCTTTCATTTCTTTTTCATTTTCATTTTCTCGCTCGCGCTCTTTTCTTTTTCACATGCTATTTCAATTCCATTACAAAAGTAGAAATCATCAAAATGAGAAGCCTTCCGTTGAGAATAAGAAAAGGATTCTTCATACAAATGGCAATCTTCTCTTTGTGATAGATCTTCCGTAGCCGAGTACTTTGACACTCTTGAAACACGTGCACCTCTTCGTAAATAATCCTTTGTAGATGAATAAATTGAGGCACTTGTAGAGACACGTTTACTTTTTTGTTTATCATCTCGGAAGGACTCAAACTCGGAGTTTGCTTCTCTTAGTCTCGAACGCCTTGTTGAATAGAAGTCTTGATAAGAGTCTCTTGTCGAGTAGTGTCGTCGTGATGATCTTTTCTTCGTCTCTTGACTTGAAGAAATTTGCTCCCGTTGGAATCGTTCATCCAACTTCTTCAATCGTTCTTTAATTGGTTCCAATTTTCTTTGAAGCATTTGACCCACCTCGTGAATAATCGTTTGATATGTTGGGTCGGTCAAAACATCATCATATTCTTCATCATCAATCCCTTCAAAACTTCTTGACATCTTTTTTTTAATCACACAACCAAACTCACACTTCTCTCACACAAAAAAAAATTCACACTATTTGGCTTTTACTTCTCTCGAATGGTCTCACCAATCGCTCTTGCCTTTTTCCACTCGATTTTTACCCCTCAAAGTTCTTCGCAAACTAAGTCGACAAATCAATACTGATGTGATCCAGCTCGGTTGATTGAGTCGATTCACTTGATTGCCCGATCATCGACGAGGAATAGTTGAGTTATCGGAAATAGGATGAAATAAGGCTAAAGATGCGGAAGCTTTCAAATGGTTTTAAAAGTTGGCTAAGGTGATGGTAAATTTATAAGGGTAGTAGGCTCGATTTAAGTATAAAAATAAGAAAAATGGATAGTTGATAAATGAAGGCTCGGTTTTGTAAAAAGATATTATAGTTGGGTAAAATCTAGGATAGTCGGTGGAATGGATAAATGAGCTTAAACACCAGAAACGATTCAACACTAAAAGTGTCACCCCGATTTCTATTCGGTTCAAGGTGGGATTGCGGAATTGTAAAAGGTTGAACGCCACACCAAAGCAAGGTGATAAGTTCAAAAGAGAACGATAGACGCCACTAGCACGCTAGATAAGTCAGATCGAAACTCGTACGAATTTAGAGAGGAGAAAACTCACTCTTTGAACAAAGTTCATTCAAATGATCAAAAGTCAAAAGTCCTTTACAAAAGAAAGAAAACAAATATTTATAGGCACATAGATGACCATTCAAATTCGGCATCTAGGTGTTCACACAATAATAAAAACGTTCACACTAATGTATTAAAATAGTTCATAAATTCGGCAGATTCATGCACTAGCTGAATGGACACTTTCTTCCCCCTTAGTTTGTGCATGAATGCTTAGTCATAAAGAAAGGCTTCAAGTGACTTGTATGTGCACCAAAAGGTTGCATTCATCTCCTTGGGACGTTCATGCACTTGTATGGATCATGTATCTTCATAATTAAACACTTTAATGGCATGTAAGTTCATAAATGGTAGCATGAACCTAGTAAATTCGTTCTCCCCTTTGTGCATGCACTTAATTCAATCAATGTGTTGAATTATTGAGTTAATTCCTTCCCTTGGACGTTCTTGAACCCATCCATGCACGTGTAGTAGCCTATAGGTCAATTCAAAGTGTGAACATGTTCAAGGAGCTCTATGGTCAACATAGAATTAGTTAGCAGCTACTTCTTGGCCGAATAAGTGCCTTGGAAAGTTAAGAGACAGCCACCATACATGCACTTAAGCCATTCATGCATTCTATCATCCCATGCATTTGATCCATTCATGGACTAGCCTTTAATGTCCATACATGCATTCGACACATGCATGAATTTGTAGAAACATTGCATCCAGCCGTACATGCACCAGCATTTAATACTTCTTCATTCATGAGTGTGGAATGCCCAAAAGAGATGTTTCTTCATTCATACATTGTACCGTCCAAAGGAATGTACCTACATGAAATAAACAAGTCATTAAGACATCTCATGAACACTCATAAATTCGGCATGATGTGAACACATTAATGTCATGCATTAATTCGGCTATGTGAACATAATCAATTTATATAATGACAATGATATATTAATAACAAATATTAATATAAGACAAGTTTAATGCTTAAATGAATATGTGCAAATTTTATTTAATGTATTAAAGACAAAACCGAGTTTAAACTAAAATGAGCTAAGTTTTAGCTCGTGAGCTAAAGTTGAGCTGAGGCTAAACTCCTAAGCTGAAGTTGAGCTAAGGTTTAGCTCGTGAGCTAAATATGAGCTAGGAGTGAGCTCGGTTTAGCTCAGGCAAGTTGGATCGAGCTTGAATAAGCTGGATTTGAGCTAGACAGAGCTCGTGGAGCTGGAAACGAGCTGGGATCAGCTTGCCAACATGTTAATGCTCGGCTTGACAAACTTGCTCGATAAAGTTCGCGGGGCGTGCTCGTATCATTCCCCCTCTCTTTTAGGCGAGTTGTCCTCAAGTCGAGCCGTTTGTCCATGGGAGAACTTTGACTCCTACATGGTTTTCCTCGGTCAAATGGGATGGAAGATGTCACACAAACCTGAAAAATTCTTACCACAGCCAATACAAAGAAACTCAAAGGAGTCAAATTCAAATGTGTTCGATAGTTCATAAAATATTCATTCAATCGAACATATGCCAAAAATCTCAATTGGACAAAGCAAGCATACATAAATTTATCAAAGAGTTTTGTTAGACCATCGTTACAAACATGAAAACTAAGTTGGATCAAGGGATAATTGGTTGAAAATGATGGTAAGCACTTAAACACATTATTCCTCATCCAAAACATTTTAATTTCTTTAATCGAATATAGTAACTCATTTGGTCCTTTGTCTTGCTCATGCAAGGTATGCCATGGCCACAGGTATGCTAACTCTTTCTTTCATTTTTGAACAACATGAGGGTTGTCTCCAAATTCCAACATAATAATCACATCATTACAATGCCAAAAGGAAAAATCCATCACATCACAATATAAATAATTTCCAAACAACAAATCAATGGAATTTTCAACTTCAATCGAATTGAGCAAAGATATTTGAAAATTTTCAGATGACTTACCTTGACGAATTTGAAGAGAAGACAATTGAGGATTGGGTTTACCTTTCTCAGTCAAAATGAATCTTCTCTCTTTGGATAGATAACGTAAGACAAACCTATTACTCCGATAAATTTGAATAGGTGGTGACGCACCATGACATGTCTTGCTCCTCGAGGGGTGGAATTCACAAAAATAAGACGGGTTAGTATTATCGAAAACTATGGACTTAAATGGAAAAGGAAAGTTACCATGGAAATTTGATTCAATTCCAAAAACATAGGTTGGCCTTACCTTCTCGAAATGAAACGAAAATTTCAAATGTGGCCAAACAAGGTGATTAATAAATGAATCGAAATTGAAACCCAAATCATTGAATTTCACCTTCTTATCAAAAATTCGAACTTCAAGCAAACATAATTTCAATGTAAATGATGCAAAGCGCTTAATGTTTCCATAAAATGAATTCATGTAGCAAATACCAGGCTTAAACACACGAACTTGATTAGGAATTCCAACAAGCAACATATTAGAAGAAGATATAATCAACTCACCACACGAATTATATTTCACTAGTTTAAACACACATGTTGAATTGACAAAACCGAGCATACCAATATGCAAAGGTTCATGCTTCAAGAGTATCAATCGGGAATGTAAATCACTACATGGAAATTTCGCACAAAAACTCAAAAATTGTTCATGAAGAACACAATTGCAAATATCATGTGAAGATCTTTTAACATAGATGCCAAACAAAGAATTTTTAGAGAACATGCAACTTTTCAAAAAGGCAGATTTATCACAAATCAATTGAGCAGGCATATTTAAACATAAAGATTGAACACATGAATTCAAAAAGTTCGCATGGTCAAACATGTCAGAATTTTTAAGTGACAGACTTTGATCAAACACATTCAAAATTCGCTTAGAGAAAACAAATCGAATGTTGTCAACAAAATTGCCAATGTAGTAATCGTCATAAAAAAAGCTGTATATGGCACCTTTTAAAACAAAATCGTTAACAACAGTAAGTGAACAAAAATTATCCAAATCAAGTGACTTTGATTCGATAAACAAAGAATCCTTACCTTCCTTACCTTTGATCGCAAGCGGGTGGTAGTCATTCACGAACTTACCTTTTTCGAACAACCTAAAACACCTCTCGTTTGGAAGGTAATGTAGATGGAATTGGTCGCACAAACTTCTAGGAACCTGAAAAGTTAACTCACAAGAAGATCGAACAAGTGGGTTAGTAGAAATAATCCTCACTTGCTCACTTGTTTTCTCACTCAATTCTTTTGTTTCAATTTCTTTTTCATCTTTTTTTTCACTCTCAAATTTCTTTTCATTTTCTTTTTCATTTTCTTTTTGCTTTTCAAAGGCTTTTTCAAAGGCTTTTTCAAGTTCTCTCAAGATTCGCTCATTTTCTCTCTTACTTGCCTCTTGCCTCTCTTTTCTTTTTATTTCATTTTCTTTTTCTTCTCTTGCTTTTTGTTTTTCTTTTCTTTTCTTTGTTTTCTCTTTACAAGAATGTACAAAAGAACGATGAGAATATAAATCTTGTTCGAAAGATGAAGAACTATTTGCATATGATTCACAATCAAAACTTCGTGAAGAATACTCCGAGTAAGATTTCTTTGAAGATCTAGTAGGAGTATGTCTTTCTCTTCGAATGCCATCTTGGAACGAATCAAAATCGTAATCGGCTTCTCATCTTCTCAAATTTCTTGATGAAAAGGACTTTCGATCGAAGTCACTTCTCGAATTCGCTGATGAATATGCGTCATAGTATAAATCTCTTTGTCTCGAAGTAGATGGCAAAAAGGAATCACGATAGGAACTTTTTCTTAAGTAGTAGTCGGGGGTATATCTCCGTGGGGTTCTTGGTTCCGTTTTACGACTTGAAGAAACTCGATCACTTTGGTCTCGTTTAGTCGCCATTCTTCGCTTTTCTTGAACCAAATATTGGTATTCCGATTCGATGAACTCTTCGTATGACATGATTTTTGTTGCTAAAAAGAAAATGTTAGATCACAAAACAAAATAAAAAAATGAAGTACCTCACCACAAACCTCACAATTTCGCTCGGAAAGAAAATTGGATAACACTCCACTCGTGTTTACACTTGTCTAATGGCTTTTGCTCGCTCTAATGTACTCACCACTCGTGCCTTTTTCCGCTCGTCTCACTCTCGTGAATTCGTATTTTGTTTCAAGAAGACTTATTGCGGCTTAGAGGGTCGGCTTCAAATGGGTTACAAGGGATAACGTCGGGTGTAGGGTAGGCTAAACAAAGAAAAATAAAAATCAAAGTATGTCTGGCGTTTGGGGGGTAGAGGGAATGGTAAAATGAATGGATGCTCGGAAGCAACAAAAAAAAAACAAAATAAAACTCACAAGACTTTTCACTTTTGTTTTTTTCTTCTTTTTTTAACTCGATTTTTTTGTCACTTTTTTTTCGATTTTTTTTTGAATTTTTTTTCTGAACTTCTTCTCCTTTTTTTTAAATCCAATACAATAGTAAACAAAATACAAGGAAGAGAAGAAGAAAAAAAATTAAATTCCAACTCAAAAAAAAATTGATTTTTTTTTACTTCCTTTTTTTTTTAATTTTTTTTTCGTTACGAACCTACTCCGAGCTTGGTACGAACGTCGGCATTCCTCGTTTTAGTAGCTCTGATACCAAATGATGTGATCCGGCTCGGTTGATTGAGTCGATTCACTTGATTGCCCGATCGTCGACGAGGAATAGTTGAGTTATCGGAAATAGGATGAAATAAGGCTAAAGATGCGGAAGCTTTCAAATGGTTTTAAAGGTTGGCTAAGGTGATGGTAAATTTATAAGGGTAGTAGGCTCGATTTAAGTATAAAAATAAGAAAAATAGATAGTTGATAAATGAAGGCTCGGTTTTGTAAAAAGATATTATAGTTGGGTAAAATCTAGGATAGTCGGTGGAATGGATAAATGAGCTTAAACACCAGAAACGATTCAACACTAAAAGTGTCACCCCGATTTCTATTCGGTTCAAGGTGGGATTACGGAATTGTAAAAGGTTGAACGCCACACCAAAGCAAGGTGATAAGTTCAAAAGAGAACGATAGACGCCACTAGTACGTTAGATAAGTCAGATCGAAACTCGTACGAATTTAGAGAGGAGAAAACTCACTCTTTGAACAAAGTTCATTCAAATGATCAAAAGTCAAAAGTCCTTTACAAATGAAAGAAAACAAATATTTATAGGCACATAGATGACCATTCAAATTCGGCATCTAGGTGTTCACACAATAATAAAAAACGTTCACACTAATGTATTAAAATAGTTCATAAATTCGGCAGATTCATGCACTAGCTGAATGGACACTTTCTTCCCCTTAGTTTGTGCATGAATGCTTAGTCATAAAGAAAGGCTTCAAGTGACTTGTATGTGCACCAAAAGGTTGCATTCATCTCCTTGGGACGTTCATGCACTTGTATGGACCATGTATCTTCATAATTAAACACTTTAATGGCATGTAAGTTCATAAATGGTAGCATGAACCTAGTAAATTCGTTCTCCCCTTTGTGCATGCACTTAATTCAATCAATGTGTTGAATTATTGAGTTAATTCCTTCCCTTGGACGTTCTTGAACCCATCCATGCACGTGTAGTAGCCTATAGGTCAATTCAAAGTGTGAACATGTTCAAGGAGCTCTATGGTCAACATAGAATTAGTTAGCAGCTACTTCTTGGCCGAATAAGTGCCTTGGAAAGTTAAGAGACAGCCACCATACATGCACTTAAGCCATTCATGCATTCTATCATCCCATGCATTTGATCCATTCATGGACTAGCCTTTAATGTCCATACATGCATTCGACACATGCATGAATTTGTAGAAACATTACATCCAGCCGTACATGCACCAGCATTTAATACTTCTTCATTCATGAGTGTGGAATGCCCAAAAGAGATGTTTCTTCATTCATACATTGTACCGTCCAAAGGAATGTACCTACATGAAATAAACAAGTCATTAAGACATCTCATGAACACTCATAAATTCGGCATGATGTGAACACATTAATGTCATGCATTAATTCGGCTATGTGAACATAATCAATTTATATAATGACAATGATATATTAATAACAAATATTAATATAAGACAAGTTTAATGCTTAAATGAATATGTGAAAATTTTATTTAATGTATTAAAGACAAAACCGAGTTTAAACTAAAATGAGCTAAGTTTTAGCTCGTGAGCTAAAGTTGAGCTGAGGCTAAACTCCTAAGCTGAAGTTGAGCTAAGGTTTAGCTCGTGAGCTAAATATGAGCTAGGAGTGAGCTCGGTTTAGCTCAGGCAAGTTGGATCGAGCTTGAATAAGCTGGATTTGAGCTAGACGGAGCTCGTGGAGCTGGAAACGAGCTGGGATCAGCTTGCCAACATGTTAATGCTCGGCTTGACAGACTTGCTCGATAAAGTTCGCGGGGCGTGCTCGTATCAAATACCGTTTGGGGTCGGCTTACAAAATTGATGTGGCTTTGGTGGGGCTGATGTCGGGATTAAAGGTAGGCTATCAAACAAAATAGAAAGGTTAAGTGTGGCTAGAAATGAATTTTGAGTACTTCGGGCAGCAAACAATCTTTACAAACTCAAAATGAATTTCAATCACCTTTTTTTTTACTTCTGAAACATTTTTTTCTTCTTTTTTTTAATTTCTCTTTTTTTTTCCAATACTGAATACAAAAGAAGACAAGGAAAAGAAAAAAAATTGAATACAATTTTTTTTTTGAATTTTTTTGAATTTTTTTTCGAATTTTTTTTCCTTTTTTTTACAATACCGAAATGCCGATAACTTCGATTCTTACTCCGATTTAGCTAGCTCTGATACCAAATGATACGCCCCTGCTCGGGAAGGAGGGTCGAGTCGTAGATGTGCCCGATTGTGAATTGGAGTAATACTCGAGGGTGGACGAAATAGGTTAAGAAAGAAGAGATAAAGGCTCAAATTTAGTTCAAAAGGGGTTATGAAATGTATTGAGGATGATAGGTGAATGAAAACCAAGTATTCAAGTTGAACCAACACAATATAAGTGTGTTAACCCGGGACTTATACGAATACTTAGGAAAGGTTAAATGTTGTATGGATGGAAAACGAATAAAATGGAACCTTGACCCACTATCAAAGATGATAGGAACCTCGGTATAACTTGAACGCCACACTTTGGGTGCAAAGTGATAAGTTCGAAATACAAAAACGGGTTGACGCCACAAGGGTTACTTGATAAGTCTAACCAGTCCTTGGAGAACAATGAGAGTTGAAAACAAACTCACAAAGTAAACAAATTTCATATAAGTTTTAAAAATATATTGTCTAACCTTAAAACGAATACAAAACAAGCTATTTATAGCTAAATTCCTAAGGTAGCCGAATGGACTAATAAGATGCTGAATGGTCAGCCAAAATTAAAACAAAAGAGACTAGAAATTTCCAGCACCCTTCCTAAGACATTTTTGGGAAGCTTCATGAATGAATAAGTCATTTGGACAGCTTCTAGATGTAATCCATTCAGCTGGACATTAATGGAAGTATTGGTGAGCTGAATAAGGGGTCTTGGTTCGGCCAATGAAGTTGAATGCACCTTAGTGAAGCCTCCTTGTGAGTTGAACAGCTTGACCATTTTTATTGACGTTTTGGGCACACAAAACAGCTCCTAAATGCTTCTTGGGAGTATGAAACGTCTACCTTGGTTAATTAAGCAACAAACATGCTTTGGCCGAATGGTCACTTGGAAATTCCCCAAACAACAGCTCTTTGCTGTACCCGAAGTAATACCAGCTTTAATGCTGTTCAATAACGTCCCCCTTGCATGCTTTCATTAATGGCATCCATGCATGGTGAATATCTCATTTAATTCATGTTTTGCTTCCCTTTAAATGCCGTTCCATACATGGGAACATCTAATTTAATTCATGTCTTTGCTGCACATTAAATCAGCAAGCAGCTTCTTTAATTTCGTCCATTAAATGGCCACATGAAAAAGCACAAACAACTCCTTTAATGTCGTTCCTTGCATGTAGAACAGCATCTTTAATGCATGTCTTGCTGTACATTAAATTCGGCCAACATCCACTTCCTTAAATTGCCGTCCAAGCCATTAAACCTGCAGCCAAATAATTAAATTCGGTCATTAATATCTGCTCATTAAAAATCAGCATCTTAAGACAAATTAAATTGGCAGCAATTTGATCAATAAATATGCTCATAAATTCGGCTGAAACTAATGAAAAACATCAATAAATTCGGCAACTAAGACACATTTAATTCAGCATCCTAGACAAGTTAATTAAATTTGGCTGAACATTAAATAACAGCTTAGGCATAATAAATCAGCAATAAGACACATTAAATAATTGTAATAAGGCAAACACATTTATGCTAGGTAATAATTAAAACAAATTAAACATGCAATAAACAAACATAATTAAAATGTCTAGATTTCTTAATTAAACACTTAGTAATTATTTGAGCTAAAATAACTAACTCAACTAATTAATTTATTCCGGCAAATTAAATTAAAAGAGCTAAAGAGCTAATAACGAGCTCAACGAGTTAAATTAAGCTTGAATGAGCTGACTTGAGCACGAATGAGCTAACTTGAGCTCGAATGAGTTGAACCACACGAAAAGAAATTCAAATGAGCTAAAAATTAGCTTCATCTTGCACTTGGGGCCCTCGTGTTTAGGCCAATCTCGACGGCATTGGGTTGTGACATTACATGATGCGATCAGGATCACATCAAATCCCTTCAAACGGCTCTCCCCTCCAAAGAATATCAATGGCAAGAAGAAGGTTGAAGATGGCTCCCACAATCAAAAGATTGTTAAAACAACTTCTAAAGAAAGATCAAGAGAGAATTCTTGGAGAAAACCTCAAAGAAAATTCTGCACTTTAACAAATCTGAAATTTTAATGTATTTGAGTAGTGAATACAATGGGTGGCCGGCCATCACTTATATAGGCCTCAAACTAATCCTAACCTTATTAGAAAACTTAAAAAATTAACCCTAAATAATAAAAATAATAAAAGAATTTCAGCCTACCTCTTAAATGGGCTCTTTTGGGCCGATTTTAACATGTAATATCTCTGGAGCCTAAAAATTTAACTTAACAAATAAAATGTTTACAAATTGGGCCCTTTGACATTTTGGCCTGATTTTCAACTAAATATGTATGGATTTCTTGATTGGGCTGGGAATTTTCTTATTGGGCCTCGCCTTCAAGAATTTGGGCTTGTGATCCATCTTTTACCAAAATTGGGTCGTTGATGCTCGTAACGGAGATCCAATGCATTTTGGCTGCAAGATTCGGTTTCTTGGACCAAGATTTCCAAGATTTGAAGTCTTGATTTTCTTGATTCTTGAAATCGCTCCAAACAGCAAAACTGGACCAAGATTCGGTTTCTTGATTTTCTTGAAAACAAGAAAGTGAATCTTGATTTTCTTGTTCTTTCGTGTATGCATCTATGGCCCTGCTAACAAACTCTTGAATGGTCCCATTTAGTTTGGAACGCATTTGTCGGGCCTTTGATCTCATAATTTGGCCTTGTGGTAATTTAAGCCCATCATGTTCTTGAACTTGGATTGGGCCTTTGTGAGTCGTATCACTACAGCTAAGAATCAATAAAAATTGCTGAAACATGAAAACCTGAAAAACTGAGAAGTAACTTGACAACTTCGTTTGAGGTGTTCCCGATATCCAAAAATCACGAAATTCAAACTGGAATGTCCCTAAATATTTTATATTTGATCTGGAAAGATTCAGCACTAAAATCAGCCGGCTGAATATTTTTTTTAATTTTTACTTAATTTCGTATTTTTCAATTTTTTTGAGTTTTTCGACTGATTTTTTTGCGGGAAATATTTTTTAATATTCTATCACAGTGCCTTAAATATGAATGTAAAATTTCAGACCAATCGGACAACCTTTACCCACTCAAATGAATGTGTTTCCAAAACTTTTTCTGGGTAAAAACTGCTGTTTAATGTTTTTAAAAGGAGATCAGTTTAGAAATCACCCAAGAACACCCAAAACGCCCAAAATCTGATACCAAATGATAGGGGGTTGCGCGCGACCAAGATCGAGTTGTCAAGTCACAGGAATACTCCTACGAAAGCTCTAAATGTTTGGATCTGAAACGAAAGATCAAAACTTAATTAGAATCAATTAGATCTGAAAACTAAAAATCCCCAAATCAGTAAAGAACAGTCAAGAATCAAAACACTTATGAATAGATGTTCTTGAAAGCCAAGAACACAAAATTAAGCCCCAAGATCAACTTCCAATCAGCCGAAACTATCAAAGAACACAAAACAGCAACTAAATTAAAAACAGATTGTGAAATCAATTGAAACTAGTTTTAGGGATTGGACGGCAAGAAAAGGGGGATTTTTGTGAATCAAAAACGTTTCTTTATGTCCAAGGAAGTGCCGAATCAGATCTTGAAGTTTGGAATGGCTGAAATGAAACAAGAACAATTAATCCCAAATTATTCAACAAATTGGCACAAGCAGAATTTAATAAAGAAGAATGAACGGCAATAGAATAAAGAAAAGTCCTAAGAAGCCTAACTCCCATCAAATGGCTCTAATCTCCCCTCCAATGAAGATCAATGGCAAGAAGAAGGCTGAAGATGGCTCCCACAATCAGAAAGATTGTTAAAACTACTTCTAAAGAAAACTCGAGAAAATTCTTGAAGAACTCAAAGAGAATTTTCACTCTAAGCAAATCTAAAATTTTCAATGTAATTGTAATGTGTGTAACAAGGGTGGCCGGCCATGCCTATAAATAGGCCTTATAACTATTTCCTAATCTCATTAGGAAAACTTAAAAAAAACCTAATTAACAAGTTTAAGAGGGAAATTCAGCCAAGGCATTCTAATGGGCTGTTTGGGCCGAATTTTTACATATAATACTCCTAAAGTCTAAAAATTAAATTAAAAAATTAAAATTTTTATAAATTGGGCCACTTTAACAATTTGGCCTGATTTTCAACTAAGTATGGTTTGACTTCTTGGTTGGGCTTGGAATCCTCTTCTTGGGCCTTGCCTTCAAGAACTTGGGCTTGTAGTCCATCTCCTACCGAAATTGGCTCGTTGATGCTCGTAATGGAGATCCAATGCACTTTGGCTGCAAGATTCGATTTCTTGGACCAATATTTCTAAGATTTGAAATCTTGATTTTCTTGATTCTTGAAATCGCTCCAACAGAAAAATTGGGCCAAGATTTGGTTTCTTGATTTTCTTGAAAACAAGAAAGTGAATCTTGATTTTCTCTTTCTTTCGTGTACGCATCTAAGGCCTTTGAGACTTGTATCATTCCCCCTTCCTCAAAAAGATTCGTCCTCGAATCTGAAAAATCAAATGGAGATAAGCCAACCACATTGAAAGTAGAACTTGTAGTCCAAACATAAGCATAACAAAACAAGTATAACGCATGTGAATGGACAGATTCAGATTACCATGCAAACAAGCTAATTTACTCGCCAATGCCTCGTCAAATATTCAAAACAAAGATGGACATGTTTTAAGGCATTCAATCATCTCAAATTGTTTCCACAAACCATGAATAAATCGTGAGTAATAAATCAAATGGTAAACGTAATCATCACAAGTAGTTATTTGAAAAGGTTCACACGGTTCACAGAGTTGCACAATCATAACATGCAGTAATCGACGGTCTATAGATTCACTCACACATGCATTATCAAAAACAAGAATCTTTTTATCAACCATCAAAACAGATAGATTACCACTAAATAAAATAGGACAGTCAAGCACGTTTCGATCTAAGTGTTTTACAAAAATTAAATCATCAACACGATCTTTGTCACTATCCGAGGAGTAAAAAAGTGTTTCAAAAGTTTCAAGCATCTTACCTTTATAAGCAGATTTGTTTTGTTGAGTGAAAATTCTCTTTGAGTTCTCAAAGAGTTTTCCCTTGAGTTTTGTTGAGTAGGAGTATTAACAATCTTTTTTATTGTGGGAGCCATCTTCAGCCTTCTTCTTGCCATTGTTCTTCATTGGAGGGGAGATTAGAGCCGTTTGAAGGGAGTTGTGAAATCTTTCTCGATTTCAAGGCTTCTTAGGACTTTATTCATCTTTCTTGTTGTTTGTCATTCTTTAATTGTTTTTGTTTTTGCTGATTTGTGGGTTAACTTAATTTAATTGTTCTTGTTGTGTTTCAGCCATTCCCAAATTTCAAGATCTGTCTTTATAACAACACTCTTTGGCATCAAGAAACGTCCGTCAATCATATTTTTCCAGATTTCTTGCCGTCCAAGTTTTCTATTTTCCTATTCTGATTTGGGTTTCTTGATCCGTTGACTTTAACTTGCTGTTTCGGGTTCTCCTTGCTAGATTCAACTTGGAGAGTCGTTCGTGCAATTTAGATCTCGTTTCTTGGCTTCCAAGAAACCGTATTAATATGTGTTCTAATTATTAGCTGATTCTTTCTTGCTTTGGGCGCTCCATTATAGATCTATTGCTGCTAAGATTTAATTTTCTGTTTCGTTTCAAATCCAAGCGTCAAGCGTTTTCGTAGGAGTTTCTCATGACTTGACAACTCGATCTTGGTCCGCACACAAACCCTCTATCATTTGGTATCAAATTTTGGGCGTTTTGGGTGTTCTTGGTTGATTTCTAAACAGATCTCCTTTTAAAAACATTAAACAATAGTTTTACCCAGAAAAATTTTGAGAAAAAATTCATTTGAGTGGGTAAACGTTTTATGATTGGTCTAAAATTTTACATGCATATTTTTGGCACTGTGATAGATTATTAAAAAATATTTCCCGCAAAAAAATCAGTAGAAAAAGTCAAAAATTTGAATAAGATGAAATCAAGAAAAAAATTAAAAAAATATTCAGCTGGTTGAGTTTAGTGCCGAAACTTTCCAGATCAAATATACAATATTTAAGGACATTCCAGTTAAAAATTTTGTGATTTTTGGAGATCGGGAACACCTCGAACGAAGTTATCAATTTACTCCATAGTTTTTCGGGTTTTCAGGTTTTAGCAATTTTTATTGATTTTTAGCTGTAGGTTTTCATTTGTTTGATTTTTATTCTCCCTTTACAATATCTAACACCTTCTTTTTCTTGTGTTAGTAGGATTTCAACGTGTGCACAATTCTTCCTCGGTGCAACACGAATCAATTGGTGTGTCGTCATTTTTTGGACTCTTAGTGCAAATTAGGATTCTTTGGTAGTTACGGTTCATACACTTTCTAATTGGTTGATATAGACTCTACTAAAGAACTCACAAGACTCAATTCTCCCTCTTTGAGAATTTGATTTTCCCTTTTCAGTGTTTAACGGTGAGGTTTGCTAATTTTCCTTTTGAGTGTTGAGTTTTTGTTTTGCAGGTTTTTGAATAAAAATAATGTCTAGAGTTGGTCAAGTTGATGATGACCATAATGATGTCCATGATAAATTTAAAATGATCCAACAACAGTTAGACGAACGGGCTGCCATACTTCGAATGATGTGATCCGGCCCGGATTAATTGAGTCGTTTCACGTAATTGTCCGATCGTCGACGAGGAATAGTTGAGTTATTGAAAATAGGATGAAATAAGGCTAAAGATGCGGAAGCTTTCAAATGGTTTTAAAGGTTGGCTAAGGTGATGGTAAATTTATAAGGGTAGTAGGCTCGATTTAAGGATAAAAATAAGAAAAATGGAAGTTGATAAATGAAGGCTTGATTTTGTAAAAAGATATTATAGTTGGGTAAAATCTAGGATAGTCGGTGGAATGGATAAATGAGCTTAAACGCCAGAAACGATTCAACACTAAAAAGTGTCACCCCGATTTCTATTCGGTTCAAGGTGGGATTGCGGAATTGTAGAAGGGTTGAACGCCACACCAAAGCAAGGTGATAAGTTCAAAAGAGAACGATAGACGCCACTAGCACGCTAGATAAGTCAGATCGAAACTCGTACGAATTTAGAGAGGAGAAAACTCACTCTTTGAACAAAGTTCATTCAAATGATCAAAAGTCAAAAGTCAAAAGTCCTTTACAAATGAAAGAAAACAAATATTTATAGGCACATAGATGACCATTCAAATTCGGCATCTAGGTGTTCACACAATAATAAAAACGTTCACACTAATGTATTAAAATAGTTCATAAATTCGGCAGATTCATGCACTAGCTGAATGGACACTTTCTTCCCCCTTAGTTTGTGCATGAATGCTTAGTCATAAAGAAAGGCTTCAAGTGACTTGTATGTGCGCCAAAAGGTTGCATTCATCTCCTTGGGACGTTCATGCACTTGTATGGACCATGTATCTTCATAATTAAACACTTTAATGGCATGTAAGTTCATAAATGGTAGCATGAACCTAGTAAATTCGTTCTCCCCTTTGTGCATGCACTTAATTCAATCAATGTGTTGAATTATTGAGTTAATTCCTTCCCTTGGACGTTCTTGAACCCATCCATGCACGTGTAGTAGCCTATAGGTCAATTCAAAGTGTGAACATGCTCAAGGAGCTCTATGGTCAACATAGAATTAGTTAGCAGCTACTTCTTGGCCGAATAAGTGCCTTGGAAAGTTAAGAGATAGCCACCATACATGCACTTAAGCCATTCATGCATTCTATCATCCCATGCATTTGATCCATTCATGGACTAGCCTTTAATGTCCATACATGCATTCGACACATGCATGAATTTGTAGAAACATTGCATCTAGCCGTACATGCACCAGCATTTAATACTTCTTCATTCATGAGTGTGGAATGCCCAAAAGAGATGTTTCTTCATTCATACATTATACCGTCCAAAGGAATGTACCTACATGAAATAAACAAGTCATTAAGACATCTCATGAACACTCATAAATTCGGCATGATGTGAACACATTAATGTCATGCATTAATTCGGCTATGTGAACATAATCAATTTATATAATGACAATGATATATTAATAACAAATATTAATATAAGACAAGTTTAATGCTTAAATGAATATGTGAAAATTTTATTTAATTTATTAAAGACAAAACCGAGTTTAAACTAAAATGAGCTAAGTTTTAGCTCGTGAGCAAAAGTTGAGCTGAGGCTAAACTCCTAAGCTGAAGTTGAACTAAGGTTTAGCTCGTGAGCTAAATATGAGCTAGGAGTGAGCTCGGTTTAGCTCAGGCAAGTTGGATCGAGCTTGAATAAGCTGGATTTGAGCTAGACGGAGCTCGTGGAGCTGGGATCAGCTTGCCAACATGTCAATGCTCGGCTTGACAGACTTGCTCGATGAAGTTCGCGGGGCGTGCTCGTATCATTCCCCCCCTTTTTTAGGCGACTTGTCCTCAAGTCGAGCCGTTTGTCCATGGGAGAACTTTGACTCATGCATGGTTTTCCTCGGTCAAATGGGATGGAAGATGTCACACAAACCTGAAAAATTCTTACCACAGCCAATAAAAAGAAACTCAAAGGAGTCAAATTCAAATGTGTTCGATAGTTCATAAAATATTCATTCAATCGAACATATGCCAAAAATCTCAATTGGACAAAGCAAGCATACATAAATTTATCAAAGAGTTTCGTTAGACCATCGTTACAAACATGAAAACTAAGTTGGATCAAGGGATAATTGGTTAAAAACGATGGTAGGCACTTAAACACATTATTCCTCATCCAAAACATTTTAATTTCTTTAATCGAATATAGTAACTCATTTGGTCGTTTGTCTTGCTCATGCAAGGTATGCCATGGCCAAAGGTATGCTAATTCTTCCTTTCGTTTTTGAACAACATGAGGGGAGTCTCCAAATTCCAACGTAATAATCACATCATCACAATTCCAAAAGGAAAAATCCATCACATCAAAGTATAAATAATTTCCAAACAACCAATCAATGGAATTTTCAACTTCAATCGAAGTGAGCAAAGATATTTGAAAATTTTCAGATGACTTACCTTGACGAATATGAAGAGAAGAAAATTGAGGATTGGGTTTACCTTTCTCAGTCAAAATGAATCTTCTCTCTTTGGATAGATAACGTAAGACAAACCTATTACTTCGATAAATTTGAATAGGTGGTGACGCACCATGACATGTCTTGCTCCTCGAGGGGTGGAATTCACAAAAATAAGACGGGTTAGTATTATCGAACATATGCCCTTGTGCTGTTCCTATCTTATTGGTGCCAAAGAAAGATGGTGCCTTTGTAATTCCTTTGTCTCCTCGGGATTGCATCTATAGGCTGGTCGATTTGGGATTGAAGCTCCAGGTACTAAGTCAATTTGGTGTTCTATCCCTCGTAAAGGTGGTAAACCTTTAGAGGCCTCACTAAAAACATCCTCATAATCCTGCAAAAGAGATTGAAACACACTAGGCAAATTTTCGTTAATGTTAGATAAAGATAAATAATTTTGCCTAAACATCACAAGGATACAAGACTGTTTATTAAGTAGGGCTCTCTTCACATTTTTTTTGTTGCCAAAAGATTTTTTCCGCTCATTTTACCACTAGTGGATTCACTCACCTTTGGGCTTTTTAAATTTTGACTTTTTCCACTATTAGCCTCTTTTCTCTCTGTTTTTTGTACTTGCTCTTTCTCCCTTACGCCCTCACAAAATTTCATCATCTTCAATTGATCTTTATATAGATCAATAGGATTTAAAGGAGCAAAAGTGAATTTTCTACCTTTAAACACAAAGGAGTATCAATTAAGTTTACCATGGTGTGTAACATCGCGATCAAATTTCCAAGGCCGTCCAAGGAGCAAGTGTGCCACATGCATTGGGACCACATCACACCATACTTCATCCTCATAATTACCGAGCTTAAAAGTGACCAAGGACTATTTCATAACTTTAACTTCAGAGCATTCATTAAGCCACTGATGGTGATATGGCTTAGGGTGTTTGGTACAAGGCAACTTTAAAGAATCCACCAAATAGCTACTCACTACATTCGAGCAACTCCCACTATCAATAATGAGTGAACATAAGTTACCTTTAATAAAACACCGAGAATGGAAAATATTGGTCCTTTGGCTATCATCATCTTTCATCTGAATGTTAAGGGTTCGGCGAAACTACAAGGCATTGAAAGTCAGCAAAGTCCCCTTCTTTTGGTGGTTCGACCAACTCTTCGCCATTATCACTATCATCCACAAGTTCTGGCATATCTGGATTTGTTTTATCATAGTCGAAAGTGTACTCACCATTATCTTTCAGAAGAAGTAATCTCATGTTAGGGCATTCCCTACTATAATGACCATGCCCTTTGCACTTAAAGCATTCAATCTCACGAGTCCTCTTCGCACTCGAATCACCGAAATTGGGCTGCTTAGAAGGTGTTTGCATTTTAACAGGAGCCCCTTTTTTCCAATCTGATTGCTTACTTCCATTACCAAAAGAAGACTTATTAGTAACAAAAGGTGATTTTGAACTCTTAAAATCAGAATTGGAATTGTTACCTCGGTAATATTGTGAAGTAGAAAAGGAACCAAACCTTTGTTCCTTTAGTTGTTGCACGATCTCAATGGCTTTATGAACTGCTTCTTCCAAATCAATGTAAGTTTGGAGCTGCAATGTATTAGCTATCGGCCTGTTCAAACCATCAATAAATCAAACCATAGTTGTTTCCTCATCCTCCTCCACATTAGCTCTCTGAATGAGCATCTCCATCTCCTTAAAATATTCATCCACCTTCCTACTACCTTGAATAAGTCTTCTCAGCCTTGTTTTGATCTCTCTATAGTAGTGAGGTGGAATAAACCTTTTACGCATAATCTGTTTCAACTCCTCCCAAGTCGAAATCTCACCTTCATAATTCCGATGACGATTTACCCCAAGTTGAGTCCACCAACTTAATGCATAATCTGAAAATTCTAGCATTGTTAATACTAACTTTTCATCATCCGGACATTTATAATACCGAAACATAAGTTCAATCTTAGATTCCCATTCACAATAAGCTTCAGGATCATTCTTACCACGAAATTGGGGAATTGTGAACTTTGGTTTTGCCAACGAAGGTTGTCCACGATCATTAAAATCAAAATCAGTCCTAGTGACACATCGAGGACCGCGCCTATGAGCAGGAGGCTGGTTATCCATATATTCTTTAATTGGGTCTCAATATTTAGACTCTTGATTCAATCACACCTCATTGATGGTAGCAGTCAAAGCTCGAAGTGTAGCAGCCTGTTCTTCCAACTGTTGTTGGAATTTTTTAAATGTGTCACCATTATTATCACCTTTGGACATTTTCAAAAATCTGCAAAAAATAAACACTCAACACTCAAAAATAAAAGTTATCAAACCTCACCGTTAATCACTTAAAAAGAAAATCAAATTCTCAATGAGGTAGAATTCAGGCTTTCGAGCTCTTTAGTAGAGTTTATATCAACCAATTAGAGAGTGTATGAACCGAACTACCAAAGAATCCTAATTTGTACTAGGATGCCAAAAACGGACGAGACACCAACTGATACGAAGGCGCGCGCGGACCAAGATCGAGTTGCCAAGTCACAAGAAACTCCTACGAAAACCCTAAACAATTAGATCTGAAACGAAACAGAAATTTAAAAGATTAGATTTTTGAATTTTCAGATCTGAAATAAAATCCCCAAATCAGCAAAGAATCAAATTGAAAATAGAAATAAGTGTTAGGGTTCTTGAAACCCTCAAGGAGATTGTGATTCTGCCCAATTGAACACCAAGATAGTTTTCCCCAAATTTCGACAATCTAATTTCACCCAAAAAGAGTATGGAAAAACCCTAGAAATTGGGGATTTTTGGGCTGATTCCTTAAGATAGAAAAAGGCTGAAAACACAATAAGAACAGAAAATAGATTAGATAATGATTCAGCACAAGTAGAAATAAAGAAAGAATTGACAGTAAGAAATTAAAAGATAAGTCCTAAGAAGCCTTGAAATCTCGAAAGATCTCACAACTCCCTTCAAACGGCTCTAATCTCCCCTCCAAAGAATATCAATGGCAAGAAGAAGGTTGAAGATGGCTCCCACAATCAAAAACATTGTTAAAACAACTTCTAAAGAAAACTCAAGAGAAAATCCTTGAAGAACTCAAAGAGAATTTTCACTCAAATCAAATCTGAAATTTTCAATGTAATTGTAATGTAATGTAGGGTGGCTGGCCAAGCCATATAAATAGGCCTTTCAAATATTTTCCTAATTTAATTAGAACACTAAAACTAAAACTAAAAAAAACTCCTAATTATTTTAATATGGAAATTCGGCCAAGGGTCTTTTATTTGGGACTCTTGGACTGAATATAAAAATTTAAACTAAGTAAAATAAATAAATAAATAAATAAAAATAAAACTTTACAACTTGGGCCACTTTGACAATTTGGCCTGATTTTCAACTAAGTATGGGTGGATTTCTTGATGGGGCTTGGAATCTTCTTATTGGGCCTTGCCCTCAAGAATTTGGGCTTTTGTGACTCGTATCACCAACTGATTTGTGTTGCACCGTGGAAGAATTGTGCACACTTTAAAAATCCTACTAACACAAGAAACAAGAAGGTGTTAGATAGTGTAAAGGAAAAATAAAGGCAAACAAATGAAAACCTACAGCTAAGAATCAATAAAAATTGCTGAAAACAGAAAACCCAAAAAACTGCGGAGTAACTTGACAACTTTGTTCGAGGTGTTCCCAATCTCCAAAAATCACGAAATTAAATCTGTAATTTCCTTAAATATTTAATTTTTGATCTAGAAAGTTTGGGCACCAAATTCAACCCGCTGTATATTTTTTAAAATTTTTATTGGATTTCATGTTTTTTGATTTTTTTACTTTTTTGACTATTTTTTTGCGAGATTAATTTTTTTATATTCAATAACAGTGCCACAAATATGTATGTAAAATTTCAGATCAATCGGACAATGTTTACTTACTCAAATGAATTTTTTTCAAAATTTTTTTCTGGGTAAAACTGTTGTTTGTAGTTTAAAAAATAGAGATCAGTTTAAAAATCAACCAAGAACACCCAAACCGCCCAAAATCTGATACCAAATGATAGAGGGTTGTGCGCGGACCAAGATCAAGTTGCCAAGTCACGAGAAAACTCCTACGAGGCTCTAAACGAACAGATCTGAAACGAACCAGAAATTAAAAGATTAGAACTTTGAATTTCTAGATCTGAAATAAATGTTCTTGGGGAATCAAGAACATGTAATTGAACCCCAAAGAATACTCCAATCTGTCGAATTTGAAAAGAAATACACAAACAGCAAGTTAAATTTCCCCAAAATTCTAGCAATCAAAACAACCCAAATCTGAAAAGAAGAAATCGGCAAGAACAAGGAATTTAGGTATTTTGAATGAATTTTGCTGCCAAGAACAAAAGAGGCGATCCGATCTTTAGTAAAGAAGAGGGCGAATCAGATTTGGAATGCCTGAAACGCAACAAGAACAACCAACAAAGTGATTAAATAAAATCGACACAAGCAGAATTTAAAAGAAAAAAATTGACAGCAAGAAATTAAAAGATAAGTCCTAAGAAGCCTTGAAATCCCGAAAGATTCTTCAAACGGCTCTAATCTCCCCTCCAAAGAATATCAATGGCAAGAAAAAGGTTGAAGATGGCTCCCACAATCAAAAGATTGTTATAACAACTTCTAAAGAAAGCTCAAGAGAGAATTCTTCGAGAAAACCTCAAAGAAAATTTTGCACTTTAACAAATTTGAAATTTTAATGTATTTGAGTAGTGTGTACAAGGGTGGCCGGCCATCACTTATATAGGCCTCAAACTAATCCTAACCTTATTATAAAACTTAAAAATTAACCCCAAATAATAAAAATAATAAAAGAATTTCGACCTAACACTTAAATGGGTTGTTTTGGGCCGATTTTAACATGTAACATCTCTGGAGCCTAAAAAATTAAATTAACATATAAAATGTTTACAAATTGGGCCCTTTGACATTTTGGCCTAATTTTCAACTAAGTATATATGGATTTCTTGATTGGGCTGGGAATTTGCTTATTGGGCCTCGCCTTCAAGAATTTGGGCTTGTGATCAATCTTTTACCGAAATTGGGTCGTTGATGCTCGTAACGGAGATCCAATGTGTTTTGGCTGCAAGATTTGGTTTCCTAGACCAAGATTTCCAAGATTTGAAATCTTGATTTTCTTGATTCTTGAAATCACTCCAAACAGCAAAATTGGACCAAGATTCGATTTCTTCATTTTCTTGAAAATAAGAAAGTGAATCTTGATTTTCTTGTTCTTTCATATATGCATCTAAGGCCTTGCTAACAAACTCCTGAATGGTCCCATTTAGTTTGGAACGCATTTGTCGGACCTTTGATCTCGTTATTAGGCCTTGTGGTAAATTGAGCCCATCACGTTCTTGAACTCGGATTGGGCCTTTGTGACTCGTATCAAGTAGTTGGAGTTGTCAAAATTGGGTGATTTAGGCTAAGGTTTGCGGAAGCTTTGAAAGGGGTTTAGATGAGTGGTTTGGTGTTGGTAGGTTCGGTTTAAATTAGAAACAAGCTAGGATAGAAAAGGTAATTGATGGAGATGGAAAATAAACTTAAACGTCAAGAAAGTTTCAATACTATAATGAGTATCGCCCCAAATCTTATATGGTTTAAGGTGAAAAGATGGAAACATGAATATGGACCTCGACCCGTTACTTAACAAAGTAAGAACCGAAGGTATATTAAAATGGATGAACGCCACACCAGGATTGGTGATAAGTTCGGAAGGAGTTCGGTTGACGCCACTAGCACGCTAGATAAGCCAAATCAAGACTCGTACGAAATTGGAGAGGAGAAAACCTCACAGGAACAATAGTTTATTCAATAAAATGTCAAAAGTTCTAACCTTAAAATGATTACAAAAGCAACTATTTATAGGCTCTAAAATGCCTATTGAAATTTGGCTACTGATGTGTTCACACAACAATTAAAAGGGTTCACACTAAAACATTAAAGATGGTTCATGAATTCGGCAGATCCATGCATTAGCTGAATAGACACTTTCTTCCCCATTGGTATGTACATGCATACTTAGCCATGAAGAATCCTTAAGTCCATGAATGTCCAGCCTTTAATTGCCCTTTAATCCCCCTTGGCTGAATGCTAGATGCATGGGACATGCATCCCTCTTAATTGAAGCTTTAATGATGACTTGAGTCATGAATGGCAGCATGTACCTTGAAAATTTGTTCTCCTCTTTGTGCATGCACATTATTCATTCAATGTGCTGAATTTATGTGTCAACTCCCCCCTTGGACGTTCTTGAAGGTGAAGGTGCCATGCATATTCTTTAATTGAATCATAATGTCGTCTTGAGCACATAGATGGGCAATTGGCATTTAACTGATTCAGCCCCTTCTTTCGATGCATGTATGTGCTGGTACATGGGCTGAATTAATGAGCTTATTAGTCATGAACTTGGAGCATGTATCTTGGAGATTCAAGGCATGACATTAAATCTCGTACAATTCCCTTTAGAGTGCATAAATGGATAGATTCGTTCCTCCTGATTAATTCATGTATGAGCAAAATTGACCAGCCACAATCTTCACCTTTATGGAATGCACATGACATGAATTTGGGCTTCCATGTGATCGGTCACAATGCACCTTCATTGAGCATCTTCATTGTTGTCCATGCATGTATTATCTTCAATGCTGTCCATGCATGTACCTACAAACAAACAAATTAAATTCAGCTAAGAAATTAGACCAAGACAAATTAAATTTGGCTGGACAAAATTAATTGAAACATGAATTTAATTTGTCCCAAACTTAGACACATTTAAATAACTAATAAACAACTATTAAATATGTATAAGACACAAATTAAATTTAGCAGCAGCTAATTAATTTGTCTCTTCTTTAGACACATTTAAACCAACCATTAAACTTAAAAACACAAAATTAATAAGTTCAAATTGAGACATATTTATGAGCTGAAACTATATTAACTAACTTAATTTAAAGCATGAAATTTATTCCAGCAAGTAAATCAAATAAAATAAAAAGATGGAAAACGAGTTCATTAGCTAGAATCGAGCTTATTTAAGCTCAACGAGCTAAATTTGAGCTAGGTCAGCTTGCAAAAGATGACAAGCCTCACTTGGGAAGCTGATCCAAGGGTGTTCTCGAGTGGGATCATATCAGCGCGCAACCCCCTATCACTAGGCAAATTTTCATTAATGTTAGATAAAGATAAATAGTTTTACCTAAACCTCACAGGGATACAAGGCTGTTTATTAAGTAGGGCTCTTCGCACATCTTTTTTTGTTGCCATCAAAATTTTCACTCTAATTTTACCACTTGCGGATTCACTCACCTTTGGGCCATTTATATTTTTGACTTTTTTCACTACTGGCCTCCTTTTCTCTCTGTCTTTTGTATTTGTCCTTTCTCCCTCACCCCCTCACAAAATTTCATCATCTTTAATTGATCCTTATATACATCTGATAGAAGGTTGCACGCGGACCAAGATCGAGTAGTCAAGTCACGGAAAACTCCTACGAAACTCTAGACAATCAAATCTGAAACGAAATAGAGAATTAAAGTTAGATCTGATTAGATCTGAACACAAAATCCCCAAATCAATCAATGGACAGCAAGAATTAAAACGCCCTAAGAGATGACAATTCTTGGAAGCCAAGAACCCGAATTTTAGTTTAGAGAGAAACCCCAAATAGCCGAACCTATCCGCACCAAGAACAAATTAAAATCAGATCACAAAGAACAATAAGATTAAATAGAGTACTAGGGTTTGGGACTACAAGAGAAATAAAGAATTATGAATCAAAAACAATTATTGATACTAAAGAACGTTGCAAATTTTCCCAACACGAATCAGCAAGTTAATTTTCCCAAAACAGCAAATCAAACTCCAAATCCCAGCAAACCGAATTTAATCAAAATTGGAAGGAATATTCGGCAAGATCAATGGAAAAGATGAATTGATGCTCGATTGTTGCTACCAATAAGGGTGCCGATCAGTTTCTTTAACGTTGAAGAAGGCTGGAAACACAGCAAGAAAACTTAAGAAGTTAGGATATGAAATCGGCACAAAACAGAAATTAAAAATAGATTGAACAACAAGAAAATAAAGATAAAGTCCTAAGAAGCCTTGAAATCCCGAAAGATTCCACAACTCCCTTCAAACGGCTCTAATCTCCCCTCCAATCAAGATCAATGGCAAGAAGAAGGCTGAAGATGTTCCCACAATAAAAAAGATTGTTAAAACTACTTCTAAAGAAAACTCAAGAGAAAATTCTTGGAGAACTCAAAGAGAATTTTCATTCAAAACAAATCTAAATTTTTTTATGTAATTGTAATGTGTGTTACAATGTGGCCTGCCATGCCTATTAATAGGCCTTATTTTCCTTAAAAAACCCTAATAAATTGAAAGGGAAAATTCGGCCAAGGCATTTAATGGACTGCTTGGGCCAAATTTTTACATATATAATAATCCTAAAGTCTAAAAATTAAACTAGGTATTTAAACAATTAAAATTTTACAAATTGGGCCACTTTAATAATTTGGCCTGATTTTCAACTAAGTATGGTTTGACTTCCTTGGTTGGGCTTGGAACCTCTTAGTGGGCCTTGCCTTCAAGAACTTGGGCTTGTAGTCCATCTCCTACCAAAATTGGTCTGTTGATGCTCGTAGCGGAGATCCAATGCGCTTTAGCTGCAAGATTCGGTTTCTTGGACCAAGATTTCCAAGATTTGAAATCTTGATTTTCTTGATTCTTGAAATCGCTCCAAACAGAAATTTAGGCCAAGATTCGGTTTCTTGATTTTGTTGAAAACAAGAAAATAAATCTTGATTTTCTTTATCTTTCGTGTACGCATCTAAGGCCTTGCTAACAAATTCTTGAATGGCTCCATTTAGTTTTGAATGCATTTGTCTGGCCTTTGACCTCGTTATTGGGCCTTGTGCTAATTTGAGCCTATCATGTTCTTGAACTTGGGTTGGGCCTTTGTGACTCGTATCAACATCATTGGGATTTAAAGGAGCAAAAGTGAATTTTCGGCCTTTAAACACAAGGGAGTATCTATTGAGCTTACCTTGGTGTGTAACATCACGATCAAATTGCCAAGGCCGTCCAAGGAGCAAGTGTGCCGCATGCATTGGGACCACATCACACCATACCTCATCCTCATAATTCCCGAGCTTAAAAGTGACCAAGGACTATTTTGTAACTTTAACTTTCGAGCATTCATTAAGCCATTGAAGGTGATACGGTTTAGGGTGCTTGGTACAAGGTAACTTTAAAGAATCCACCAAATAACTGCTCTCTACATTCGAACAACTCCCACTATCAATAAGTGAACATAAGTTACCTTTTATAAAACATCGAGAATGGAAAATATTGGTCCTTTGGTTATCAACATCGTCTCTCATCTGGAAGTTAAGGGTACGGCGAACTACAAGGCATTGAAAATCAGCAAAGTCCCCTTCTTTTGATGGTTCAACCAACTCTTCTCCATTATCAATATCATCCACAAGTTCTGGCATATCTGGATCTATTTTATCGAAGTCGGAAGTGTACTCACCATTATCTTTCATAAGAAGCAATCTCGTGTTAGGGCTGCTTAGAAGGTGTTTGCGCTTTAACAGGAGCCCCTTTTTTCCAATCTAATTGCTTACTTCCATTACTCAAAGAAGACTTATTAGTAACAAAAGGTGATTTGATACGAACTCATCTCGTGATGTTTTGAGTCGTATGTGTTGCCCAATCGTGAATTAAGGATGGATTCGTTTTGGTTTTAAAATGAAACAAAATAGAGATAATGGCTTCAAAAAAGGTAATAAACAAAATAAAGAGGAAACAATAACAAATTAATTGGCTAAGACCGAAAATGAACCAACAATAACGAATTGTTGACCCGAATCTCAAAATGGTCTTTAGGTGTTTTTTGGTTAAAGGCAACAGGAAAGGAACCTTGACCCACTATCAACTATGATAGGAACCAAAGGTATATTGAACGCCACACCAAAGGTGATAAGTTCAGCAACAAAGAAAAGATGGACGCCACAAGCTATGCTTGATAAGTCAAATCAATTCCGAAAGAACAAAGAGAATTGGATAGCTCACAATTCAAATATTTCATCTATATTCAGCAAAAAGTTCTTCCTCTCTATGGCTGATTACATCTATTTATAATGCTAAAACAAGGTAACCGAATGGTCAAAAACATCCACTTAATGTGCCATAAAAACTGATGTCTTTTCTTATTCTTTGAACCAAATAACTCCTTCCATAAAATCACTTTAATTCAGCTGATTTGAATGTCTTTAATGGCTTAGAAAATGACTCTTGAGTTGTCCTTGGCTAGTTGAATAGACACCATCTCTTAACCAGCTCCTTAATGACATTCAAAGGCTTGATTAATTTCTCTTGAAAGCTCCAAAAACGGCTGGAAGTGGAAGAGTTGCTGCTGAATTTTAAAGGGCATAAAATGCTCTTTAAAAACTCCTTTAATGATTTTAAGCTCCCTTTATAACTGCCCCTTTAATTGTAACTCAAAAGAACTTGAACAACCACTTAATTAAATGTGTAACAGCCTTGAATTGTAACCACTATAAGCTAAAAGTCACCTGCAATAAACACATTAAAATGAGTTTATTAAACAAATGAAAACACTTATTAATCATAACAAACATTAAACTTACTTAAATAAATGAACTAAAACATATATGCAATAATTATTCCAGCAACTAGTTTAATTAAAGAAGCATAATTAAATGAACTTAACTCATGCATCAATAAATAATCCTAGGAACTAGATTAATTAAGAACAACACTTATTAAATAAAGTTCAACAAAAACACTTATTAATTAAAACTAAGATGAGTTGAATAAATGTCCAGCAACTCATTTATTAAACTAAGATGCTTAAATGCATGGTTTTGAAATGCAAATTTAACTAACATGAAAGTTACATAATTAAACTAACTTGACTTAATTTAATGATGCAAACTTAACTAACATGAAAGTTACATAATGCATGACTTTATTAAATGCAGAACGCATATTAATGATGTGCAAACTATGACATAATTAAAACACAAACTAAAATAACTAAAATTAATGAATCAAAGTCCTTATTTTCCAGCTGCCAAATTGACAAACTGAAATTAAAAACTTCATTTGCACTTGGGCCCCTCGAGTTTGGGCCAATCTCGGTAGCATCGAGTTGTGTCGTAACATGATGCGACCGGGATCGCATCATACCCTCCCTCTTGAAAATGATTTGTCCTCAAATCGAGCCATTTGCTCGCGACAAACCTCTCAAGGTCACAAACCTCGTTGGTCATAAACCTGACAAAGTCACTTTGAAGAACGTGTGAATCATATACGGCTCGGCAAGAAAGTAGGTTATTTGCATGCCCTCCTTCTTTAGGAAGGTACCAC
Organism: Gossypium hirsutum; assembly: GCF_007990345.1. Taxonomy (NCBI): domain Eukaryota; kingdom Viridiplantae; phylum Streptophyta; class Magnoliopsida; order Malvales; family Malvaceae; genus Gossypium; species Gossypium hirsutum. Next base: position 34,228 of record NW_024402905.1, read on the forward strand.
CTAACAACGCACCTACAAAACAATAAAATAAATTAGTGACACAATGAAGGTTAAACACAAAAGAACTTTCCAAGATTTTAGTCACAACTTGAACAAATAAACTCAAAAGAACAACACATGAATCAATACCGGGATCAAAATAGAAATTGGTTTTACCTTTTTCTTCGATGGAAACAAACCTGATTCAAAAGGTATTTGAAGATTATAGTTTTGAAAATTAGAATTCCATGGTCCAAATCCCTTGAACAATGATATGGAACAGCATTCACCGGGATCAAAGACAAAATTTTTGTTCACCATTTCAATTTGACCAGAAAAATTTGTGGCTAGTAACTTATGAAGAACTTGAAGCACATTAAAGTTAAAATCGTGCAACACATGTTTGAATGCATTAAGCAGCAATATAAAACAACCTCCAGAATCAAAAATTTGATTTTGACTTGGCAAGCCAACGAAATTCATATGTTTGGTTTTCGAACTAAATAAAGATAAAACTTGAAGTAAATAGAAGGGGTCAACACATTGATTCAAAATACAATTTTGATACTCACCTTCACTTGACGTCAACTTAGGAATACAGGCTCCAGGTTTAAAAACATGGTTTTGATCGGTCATTCCGTAACGTAACAAAAACTTCACTTTCACCAAGACATCACACATGCCAAATAAAGAAGATGTAGGCAAAAATAAATTCAAACAATCAAATCTCTCAAATCTCATGCAAATATACGAAGATCTCTCACACTAAGAGTTAAAATTTTTCATTACCATCATGATCAAACAGATTGAGCGTTTCACATGAAAGCTCTTTATCAAACATGATCAGATTTTGTATTTGTGGATTTAATCGAACAACATCAAAAGATTTTTCAACACAAAACTTATTGAGTGAACAACTCTTCATGCCTCCACTTAAAACGAATTTATCAACCACAAATAGCGAGTAACAATTAACCAAATCAAAATAAGGAGATCTTTTTAAAACTAAGTTACCGGAAATTTTATCAACAACTTTCAAACCTGATTGCCATGATTCACTGACTAAAAACTCCTTACCTTGCTTACCTTTAAGCGCTTGAACCTTACCTTTTTCGATCAAATTGAATCGTCTCTCATCAGGAAGGTAATGAAGTTGAAACTTGTCATTTGAATCTCTAGAAACCTGGAAAGAAGAAACAATATGAGGACAACTTGCAGATTGGTTAGTAAAAACATTCCTCGCTTTTTCTTGTTGACTTTCATCTTTTCCACTCGTTTCTTTTTCAACTTCTCTTTCTTTTTCCACAATCTCTTTGTTTGTTGAAAACTCACTTTCACTCATCAATTCTCTTTCATTTTCAACAACACTTGTTTCTCGCACTCTTTGTTTTCTTTCTCCAATCTTTTTCTCTTTTCAATTTTTGTTTCTTTTCGGTTTCTTTTTCTCTCGTCACTCTTTTTCTTCTCTCAATTTTATTACAAAATGGAGATAATACAAAAGAATCAGAATAATAGACTTTTCATTGGAAAGAAATGGAAGAATCTTCATAAGAGTCACGATCAACTCTTCGTGAATAAACCTCCATGGATGAGTTCTTATACGAAACACATTCACTTCTTCGTAAGGATTTTTCCGTAGATGAATACTTTTTTGCATACGAAGAATGGTACGACCCTGGCCAAGGATGCCCTTGATTTCAGCTTGATTTCAGCTCCTCAAGCTCCATTTAGCTTGGTTCAGCTCACCGAATCTTATTTTAGCTCACATGAGCTTAATTCAGCTCGTTTGAGCTTGGTTTAAATTCAATTCAGCTCATTATTAGCTCTTTAGCTAAATTAATTTTATTTGCTGGAATAAATTAATTATTTAAGTTAATTAGTTAATTTAGTTACAGCTCTTAATTACTTGTCAGCTTATTACATGTTATAATTATGTTGTGTTAGCCGAATTTAATTAGGTGGCAGGATTATATTTAATTTGTCTTAATACCATTTAGTTCAGCCGAATATACATTTGCACTGAATTTAGTTCATGTTTTTTCTTGTAGGATGGCTGAATGCATGAAGGAGCATTAAAGTCCAAGTGCATGAATGGTTCAATACAACGTATGGGAGTATACATGAATGGCTGAATACATGAATGGTTGGATTCATGGATATGGCTCATTTATGATAATTCAAGGTGTTAATTCAGCCAAGAAGAGCAACTAAATTCATTCTCCAAAAGCTGGCCGATGCACTTCCCAAAACAGCACCTATGCGTTCACATTTGGAGTTCACACCAAGGACCATTTGGCTGATCATTGTTCACACTTCCAAAGACTTTTCCAACTCCTTTTTCACACCTTCAAGGCTGTTCACGTTCAACTTTAATGCTGGTCTCTTTTCAGCCAAGAATTACATTTTAATGAGCTCATTTAAGCTCAATTGGCTGAACCTAGCTGCTGCCATTTCTCCAAGTGCATTTGCTCTTCTAGAAATCATCCCTTGAGCTTCAATTCAGCTGAATTTAGCTCCAGCAATTTAGTTTTTTTATTTCCAAAATTTTCTAGCATTTTCTAGCCTAATTAATTACTTAGACATTAAGTCTTTGTTTGGCCATTCGGCTACCTAGCTGAACACTATAAATAGTTGTTCATTTTCATTGTAAAGGACTTTTGACTTTTGATCATTTGAATGAACTTTGTTCAAAGAGTGAGTTTTCTCCTCTCTAAATTCGTACGAGTTTCGATCTGACTTATCTAGCGTGCTAGTGGCATCTATCGTTCTCTTTTGAACTTATCACCTTGCTTTGGTGTGGCGTTCAACCCTTCTACAATTCTGTAATCCCACCTTGAACCGAATAGAAATCGGGGTGACACTTTTTAGTGTTGAATCGTTTCTGGTGTTTAAGCTCATTTATCCATTCCACCGTCTATCCTAGATTTTACCCAACTATAATATCTTTTTACAAAACCGAGCCTTCATTACCAACTTCCATTTTTTTCTTATTTTATCCTTAAATCAAGCCTACTACCCTTATAAATTTACCATCACCTTAGCCAACCTTTAAACCATTTGAAAAGCTTCCGCATCTTTAGCCTTATCTCATCCTATTTCCGATAACTCAACTATTCCTCGTCGACGATCGGGCAATTACGTGAACGACAATTAACCTGGGCCGGATCACATCATTTGGTATCAAGCTACTAAAACGAGGAGTGCCGACATTCGTATCAAGCTCAGAGTAGGTTCGTAACGAAAAAAAAAGTCAAAAAAAAATAAAAAAATTTGAGTTGGAATTTAATTTTTTTCTCCTTTATTTGTTTATATTGATTAAAAAAAAAAAAAAAAAAAAAAAAAAAAAAAAAAAAAAAAAAAAAAAAAAAAAACAAGTTAAAAAAAGAAAAAAAAAAAAAAAAAGTCTTGCATTTATCATTATCACTTATACTCCGATCATCAAGTTCTTCCTACATTATTTACATCCAACGCACATTTTAAACCAATTTCTTCTTGCAGCCTACCACACCCCATACCTTGAACCATTTGAAAACAAAGAAAAGTCTATCAACAAATCAAATTGAAGAAAATTAAAAAGTGAAATAATCAAAAGAAAAAGCCAAAAATTGAGTCTAAACACGAGTGCGAGTGAAAAATATTATTTCTTTGTGAGAGATTGGTGAGGATTTTGAATTGGTGAGGTTCATTTACTATTTATTCTATCTTTCAATTTTCTAACATTTTCTTGAATCATGTCTCAAGAAGAATTCTCTACCGATGAATTTCAATACTTGGTGAACGAGATGGGCCGAATATTGGAGGAAAAACTAAGCCCATTAAAAAGAGTTTGGACCGAGTGGAGGAAAAAGCCCGACGGAAAGCAAACTCCACCGAGTCGAGAAATATAAGTTAGTTCATCACGACGACATTATTCGAGAAGAGACACATATCAAGACTCCTATTCAACAAGGCTTTCGAGACCGCGAGAAGAAAACTTCGAGTCAAAAATCACTCGAGATGAGCGAGAAAGGACGAGCTATTCCTTGTATGCTTCAAAGAAGTCCTTCCAAAGGATTGTTCTCGAAGAAATGGACGAGAAGTTTATAAAAATATTTTCTCTTTCTTTGAGCCAAATGATTATCTCTTTGATTCTTTTGTGTCATCCGCACATTGTAATGAAAAAGAAAAAGAAATCAAAATAGTGAGAGAAAAAAAATGAAGAAAAGAAAATTGAAAAAGAAATTGAGATTGAGAAAAAAATTGAAAAGAAAAAGATGTTGAAGAAGAAACGAGAGAAAATGAAGATAGTGAGCGAGAACAAGAAAAGTGAGAACAAAATTTTTAACTAACCCCCGTGATGTTTGTTTTTGTTCTGTTCCTTCTTTTCAGGTTCTGACAAATCTCTGTGACGAATATCAACTTCATATCTTCCTAACGACGACGTTTTGCATGACCGAAAAATAAGATGAAGTTGAAATTGAACCACACAAGCTTGAAGGTAAGCGAGGTAAGGAATTTTTAAAAACCGAGTCATGGCCATCAAGTTTGAAGTGTTGAAATGACTTGTTTTAAAAAAATTCTCTTATTTTCATTCGATTAATTGCTATTCTTGTGTGTGTTGGATATGGTGGTTGAGTGGGTGGTGAT